>NC_056739.1:624317792-624407792 GCF_019279795.1 Protopterus annectens
AAAGAGATTTCCATGACAGAAATTTGATGTCACGAGTTGCAGCAGGTTCAAAGGGAGGTTGCGTCAAAGACTGCAGGACAAGTGTAAGGTTCCATGATTCTATAGGTTGTCTGATAGGGGGTCTAATGTGAGAGACTCCTTTCAGAAAGGTTTTACACAAACTATGTGAGATCAAGGCAGAATTTCCAAAACCATTATGAAAGTCTGAAATGGCAGCTAGGTGGACTCGTATAGTGGAAGCTTCAGTGCCAACTGCAAAAAAATTTGACAAGTAATCCAGAATTGCCATAACTGAGGCTGTGTACAGGTCTAGTTTTCTCTCCTTGGACCAAATCGAAAATCTCTTCCATTTATCTAAAGTTTCCTGGTGGATGGTTTGAGAGAGGCCAAAATAATATCACATACTGGGGAGGAAAGAATGTTCTGCCTGGCGATCAGCAGAAGTGGAGAAACCAAGCTGTCAGCTTGAGACTGGTTAAGTTCGGTTAGCTCAACCCTTAGGGGTCAGAAATCACATCTGAAATAGGATCCAGAATCCACGGTCGACATAATAGGTGAGGCCAACGAAAGGGGAACCATACTTGTCGAGGCCAGTAGGGGGCTATGAGGATCACTGCTTTTCAACTAAAGAACTTTCTTCAAGAATTGGGAAATCAGAGGAATGGGGGGGGGGTAAGCATACATAAGTCCCGTGGGCCAATCGTGGATTAGAGTATCCTTCGGGGACTCCCCTTGCAGGGGGATTAGGGCAAAGTACTTGCTGCATTTGTGGTTGGACGAAGAGCCGAATAGGTCACAGCAAGGCTGGCCCCAACGGCTGAAACTGTTCGCCGCTATAGATGGATTGAGGGACCACTTGTGAGGCAAGAGAACACATCTGCTAAGCTTATCCACAATCACGCTGGTATCCTCGGGAATACACTATCAGAAAGTGGTTGGAAGCTATCGCCCATTGCCAAATCCTCACAGCCTCTCAACATAAGAGGTAGGACTTGGTTCCTCCTTGCTTGTTGATATTCCAAACTACTGACATGTTGTCTGATTGAATGGCAATTGTCCAGGAGGGACAGACTGGAATGCTTGCAATGCTAGAAGCATTGCCCTCAGTTCGAGGGCACTGATATGTAGATTGCCCTCCATTGTAGACCATGTGTCTTGGACTGTCATTCCCTGACCATACCCCCCCGCCACCCTATCAGGGAAGCATCCATGGTCACAGTGGCACTGGGCTGCGGAGAATGGAAGGGGTGGCTCCAAAGTTCTGTCTCTGGCCTCATCCACCACATTAAGTACTATTTGCAATGATTTGTTATTCAAATCTGGAAGGAGAAAGGATGCTGATTTGGGTACCACTGAGATAGTAGAAGCCATTGAAGGAGTCTTGTGTGAAGTTTCTCAAGAGGTACCACTGGTATAGAAGCTACCATAGAACCTAGGATCTGAAGGACCTCTCGTGTTAACACTTTGTTTTGACAGAGTATCACCTGGAGTTAGAGCCTTAGTCTTTGTAATCAGCGATCTGGAAGAGAGATCAAGCAGGAGTGGGTGTTGAATACGGCTCCTATGAACTCTATGGACTGGGTCGCATCAGTTTGTATTTCTCCCAATTTATGGATATTCCCAGAAGGTCCACCAGAGAGAAGGTGCATTTCAGGGCCATTACCAGCAGATGCTTGGTGGGGGCGGTGTGGAGCCAATCGTCTAAATATGGAAATGCCTAGAATCCTTGCAGTCTCAAGAGAGTTGTCACTACTGCCATATATTTGAACACTCTGGGGAAGTTAGAGAGTCGGGAAAGGCAGAGCACGGAATTGGTAGTGACTGGTTCCCAGCCAGAAGTGAAGTAGCCTTCTGAAGTGTTTGTCCATTTTGATGTGGTAATACACATCCTGAAGGTCCACTGAGCACATCCAATCACCTCCCCCCAAAAAAGGGAGATTGGATTGAACAGTGACCATGTGGAATTTCGTTTTTGTGATGAACTTGTTTAAATTGCTGAGATCCAAAATTGGTCTGCAGTCCCCCTGTCTTTTTTGGCACCAAAAAGAATCTTGAGTAAAATCTGGATCCACACTGGTCTGGAGTGACTGGTTGGATGACTTTTTTGACACAGCCTTTTTATCTCTAGGGCTGCTTCTTCCCTTTGACTGGGTGGAACATCAGGAATTCAGCTTGGTGGCTTTGGGCAAGAGTCGAATGGGATGTGGTAAATGCTGGTTCTTATCTTCTGTACCCAAGAATTGGTGAGTTATTGATTGCCAGGCAGAGGAAAGCAATCGGGTCGCTCTTCAGGACAGCTGATAGGACTGTCCAGAGAATGAGTCTCTGGGTCCCTGGTTACGCGGGCCCCCTCTGCCTTGGTAGGGGAGTCTTCCAGAAGAGTTACCCCTCTCTGCCTCTGGGAGCAAACTTGCCACGTGTCACAAAAAGGATCCTGAAACTTCTTGCTCCACAACTTTCCACTCCTCTGATTCCTGGAGAAGGAATGTTGGGGGGGTGGGGTTGAAAAGCGTACACCTACTGCAGACAGGGTCTTACCTTCTGCACACCTGGCTAGAGTGTGTCCTTCACTTTTGGGCTGAACAGGGCAGATGCTTCGACTATAGCGTTCAGGAAGGAAGACAAAGGGGTCTGCAAAATCACACAGGCACATCCACACATGTCGTGTCATAACCACACCTGAACCCACAGCTCTTGGTGCCATTTTGGTTGCATGGGATATTAACCTCATGGACAAGTTTGATATCGATTCTAGGGTGGCAAGCTACGTGACAACTTTGTCACTCACCTCATCAGACATATGTCCTGACAGAGTTCCAGCGAGTTCGGAGATTAACTCTCTCTGGAACTTCGTAAAATGTGCCAGATAGTTCAAGAACTGTATGGCACAGGTCGATGAAGCAAAGATTCACTTCGCTAATCTGTCTACCACCCGAAACTCCCTGTTAGGCGGGTGAACAGTCTGGCTCTCTTCGACAAACTCTTTCTTTGTGGGTGCCGCCACCACCATGGCATCTACTGGTAAACTTATAGGGAAATGTGGGCTCTCCATGGGTGGGTCGAATTTTATCTGATTTCCGTGAGATTGGCCTAACAGAGTCCGGATTCTTCCAGGCCTGCTGCACCACGAGCTGGACTAGCTCATCTGCAGGACAGGTCACCCAAGAGGTAGATGGACAAGCATGAAAGGCCTGCATGAAAACAGACTACTTGGCAGAAGGATTTTGGGCTTCATCACCTCTGTTTCAACATTTCAAGGATACCCCCAAAGGAGACATCTTCAGGAGGTGACCATGGGGACCCTTTCCCTTCATCGTAATCCTTATCCTCTAAGAGACTCCTCAGGGGAGTCTGCATGCTTCCTCTTGCATGACTTCTTCAGTGGCATCTCCTCAGTAGGAACATCTGAGGAGGACTCCTAAGAGGGGGCACCCTGCAGTAGGGTTTCCTACGGGTCTCGTGCTCAATGTCCCAAAGTGGTAGCTTGTGACAGCTGCGGCTCAGTGGGAGGAGACGTTCGGGGTTTCGATGCCAGCAGTTTGCTTCCAAAAGAAGCAAGACCTGGCTCTGAACAAGCCAAAGAGTCAGTCCAGGGGCCACTTTGAGGTCCACTAATGGCACCAAGGATATGGGTACTGAAATGGGCATCGGAATTGATGGCTTTGAAACCTGCAAAAAGGTCAAAGGAGGAGAGTAGGAAGGAATCCGTGGAGAAACAGTCCCAAGTCTGGCAGGTGGTTGGGTCTTAGTAGGCATAGGAATTCCCCCTGGCTGCGAGCATTTGTTCCACAATGCGTACCACATCAAATTCAGAGAGACTCCTGGTGGATCTAGTGGATATCCCAGATGGGGACTCAGGCTGTTTAAGAAGGGACTATATATCTGCCCCAGAAAGGGATCCACTGACAGGAATATTGGGTCCATGTTCTCGTGTCCAATGGCACCACTGTCTCGAGTTTGGAGACTGGGAGTGGAGCATCTATTGTAGTCACTGGTACCAAAGGCAGACTCAGCACCGTGACGACAGTCGGCACCGAAGGGCAGTGAACATTGGTGGCTCAGTAATGAATCTAGTCATAGTCACAGACACCGGAGGCAAGTTCAGTGCCTAAACAGCACTCTGCACCGAAAAGAATGTGACAACTGGTGCCATAGATGTTACTGGCGCTGAAAAAGGCATCGAGGAAATAGGAATAGTAGATGGAACCGAGGCAGGTGTCAAAGAGCCTGGCTTCTGCTACGACTACAATTTTGGCATCTTAGGCTTAAGGTGGCTTATCCAAAACATCGAAAGGTGAAGAAGGCACAGAGTGGGGTCTCTCTCTCTCTTTTTTAGGAGGGGGTGAGCCCTCCGACGCATAAAGAGCCTCTGAAAATGGCGACTTAACAGGGCCCTTCTGGATTAATTTATTTTTCCGTTCATTTATAGTACAGGTACTGAACCCTTTGCAGACAGAACACAGTGGCTGTACCGAGAGATGAGGCACTCTGAAAAAGTACACACAAACATCATGCAAGAAACAATTTGGCATATTCCTAGAACATTTCAGGCAATGTTTGAAGCCTGATGTTCCCTTCTTCTCAGACATACTAAACCGTCAGGATAAACAGCAAAGAGAAAGACTAAATATATATATATATATATATATATATATATATATATATATATATATATATATATACATATTTTTTTTTTTTTTAAATTATGACAATAAGGAAAGAAAGGGAGGAATACCACAGCAATGGTACATAAGGATTACCACAAGGGTAGGGAGGAAGGCCGTACCAACAACGGCACTAAAGCTACCGAAAGGTAAATAGGGAAGAAAGATGAACGTAAAAGGGGAAAGGCTAGTGACAATGAAAGCTAGACAAAGGAATGGTGAAATAAGAAATTACCAAAACTCTAGTAAATATCAAAAAAGTCCATCTTAGCTGAGAGCAGGCTTGGTGGTAGCTTTATGGTTACGCGGCAAGAGATCTGAGGTAACAGAGAGAAGGGTATTATGGGTAAAAGCTTAGCTCGAGAATTTTTGGCTGGCGCAAACTTGTTATAAGGCCGACTCGGATCTGAGGACGGAACTGACAACCCATCAGTGATGAATGGAATGAAGATTAACAACATTAGATCCTATATTGAAGTGAAACTACCACCAACCCATAACAGAACTTGGGTTCACCAAAGCAATTGTAGAGCACAAAAAATGTAAAACAGGATCCAAGGACGACCAAAGAACTCCAAACTAAATCCATTTTTATTGTACAAATCGTAAAAGCATAAGCGCTTTTGTAGCAAAGCTACTTCATCAGATGCATAAAACAATTAAACAATTAAAATTATTAAGCAAACTGTTGTGAGAAGCAAATCAAATACTGAATACAGAAGTTGTCAACCACAATGGTTTTCATCTTTCTCTTGGTTAACCTACTGCCAGTCCAAAGGATGTGCATATTGTTATTACTGCCGTGGTGTAGCGACAAGAAAACTCCTTACATCTTTTCACTGTGGCGAGGCTACATTTTGTTTGAGTGGATTCAGTGACTGGAAGAAAGTAATCCAAAAATTCAACAAACATCAACTGACCTCATTTCACCATGAAGCTATTGAGAAGTACAGTGCTTTCAAAAACAGTAGAAAGAACATTGTTGCTCAAGTTAACCAGCAACATTCCCAATTACAACTGAAGAACCGTACACTGTTCCAAAAGCAGGTGACATCAGTAAAATGTTCAGTAAGACAAGGAC
This sequence comes from Protopterus annectens, assembly GCF_019279795.1. NCBI lineage: Eukaryota > Metazoa > Chordata > Ceratodontiformes > Protopteridae > Protopterus > Protopterus annectens. The sequence continues at coordinate 624,323,538 of NC_056739.1, forward strand.
TAGCTATCCATGGAAAAGAAGAAAAGGAAAGCAATTTGAGACATTTGATGCTGACAACAGCAGAAGACGTACCAGAACTGATGAAGTGGGTGCAGGAGGGACAATATCAGAGCTCTGATGTTGTGAATGAAATCATGGAGATCATGGCTCACCAGCTTCTAAGGAATTTATTACATGAAATAAGGTGCAAATCAAACCTTTACTCCATAATAGCAGGTGAATCTCGGGACACAAGTCAGCATGTACAGATGACGGTGTGTCCGATGGGTTCATAGATTAGTACTAAGCTAACTGCCCTTGCGAGCCATTTTAAGCCTAGCCAATTATCCCTTGTGAGATTCAAACCCTGCATCTTGTGTTTCTAATGGAAACACCTTAACCATTAGGCCACCCTCTCAACCCCAATTTCACTTCCAGAGTTAACTATTCAGGAAGATTTTATTGGAATGCACAAAATGGAAAACACAGATGCAGAATCCATGTAGTATGATAGGATTGTATTTACTTTGTCCAAGATGGACAGCTACAGCAAACAGCATTAAGGGTATTTTAGCCAACTATAAAAGACTGTATGACACTTTACAAGACCTTCAACATGACAGGAATTATGATGTACAAAGTAAAGCCAGAGGGTTGTCAACGATGATGATCAAGTTTAGAACATACTTTGGACTTACTGTTTCTTATAACATATTTAGTGTACCTGAACAAGTAAGCAAGTATGTTACAAGCAAAAACACTGACGGCACACACTATAATAATTACTATAAATAACCTCAAGTTAAACTTGCAGAGACAGCGTAATAACTTTGATCAAGTGTTTGACACCATCAAGGACACAGCTCAGCAAATGCAGATTGTTACTTAAAGAGCCAAAGCTTCCTAGAAGGCACACTGTCCCAGCAAGGTTACAGGATGGTACTGCACCTCATCACCACCATGATTCTCCTAAGGACTGGTACCGTCAAATGTACTTTGAGTGTATCGATGCATGCCTTTCTAAACGCAACCATCATTTTGATCACGAAACATGTACCTTACTGTCTTCCATGGAGGATATGCTGCTTCAAGCAGCCAATAGCACTTCATTTGCTATTCCACCACCTCAAACTGAGATAATGCATGGAGGTGAAGACAAATATTGATAGCTTGACTGCACAGCTGCAGCTGCTCTCAGGACTTATACAGCATGTGTTCCCAGAGGTGAAAACTGTGCACTCTATTGACACTATAATTGGTGCTTTGGTGGACAAGGACTGCCAAGAGCAAATGCTGTACACTGTAGTCAGGGTTGCCAGGTTTCCAACCAGCCAGGTAGGGACAAAAAAAAAAAAAAAAAGTTATTTCACGGCAAGTGAAGACCAAAAAAAAAAAGGTCTTTAATGCGGAACAGAGTTCCACATTAAAGAACAGTAGCTCTGCACTAAGCACGGAGCTTCTCGTGTTTAATGCATTGCAGTTCTGCATTCAACACAAGTAGCTCCGTGTTTAGCGATTTTTGATTGGCCCGTATACCGGCATACGGGCCAATCAAAAATCGCTAAACACAGAGCTTTTTGTGTTCCGCATTCAACAGAAGTACCTCCGTGTTTAGAGATTTTTGATTAGCCCGTATACCGACATATGGTCCAATCAAAAATCGCTAAACACAGAGCTTCTTGTGTTACGCATTCAACAGAAGTATCTCCGTGTTTAGCGATTTTTTATTAGCCCATATACCGGCATACGGGCCAATTAAAAATTGTTAAACATGGAGCTACTTCTGTTTAATGCGGAACACAAGAAGCTCCGTGTTTAGCGATTTTTGATTGGCCCGTATGCCAGGTATACGGGCCAATCAAAAAAAAACACAAAGCGGAGGCTGGCCGGGATTTAAACCGGCAGGGTGGGACTGATCTCGGGACAGTCCCGCCCAAACAGGGACATCTGGCAACCCTGACTGTAGTAGTAAAGCTACTGCAAATTTACTTCCTTGTACCAATGAGTACAGCAATTGGGGAAAAGACACTTTCTAACCAACTCAGAATAAAATCATATTTACGGTCTACTATGACAGAGAAAAGGTACAATCAAATGCTTCTGCACATCCACAAAGAAAGGACTGACAAGTTGAAGTGTACAGAAATTCTGAAGGAGTTTGTGCAGAGAAATGAATGGAAACTTCACTTTTTTTGGGAAGTTGTAAAGTAACCTGTTTCACTTCAGTGCTAACACAAACATTACATCTTCCTGGAACAACTGAATGAGTACATTGTGCAGCAAGTAATACAAATTAACATGTAGCGCTATTTTAACGGACTTACTCATTACTGTAGACACGTGATGGTCAAAGGCTATATTACGGTCTATAATTTTCCCTGAGTACTGGGCCAGCTCTAAACAATGTGTCAATATGATAGCAGGGGTGGATGCCTTCTCAAAGGATATGCTTATGCATTTCTTGGCATTTAGTTTTCGTCCATGGCTGTGATACTGGTTGTTTTTTTCAGCCCTTCCTGCAGTACATTTATGTAGGTGTGGGATTCAATGACAGCTCCTAATTTGCAATCATCTACTAATTTAGTCAGAGACCATCAACATTGGCCTTGACTTCAGAGAAGTAAAAGCCAAAAAGGAGAGGTCCAAGGACCAATCCCTGATGGACTGTACTTGCGACTGGCCTCTTTGTAGCGGTGGAGTCCCCAATTCTGACTTCCTGAGTCCTGTCTGAGACAGTTGCGTATCCACTGGGTGACATATGGGTTTGTACCTAACCTCTTGAATTTGTCACCAGTGCCCAAGTGGGGTATTGTTTCCAGTGCCTTGGCCAGGTCAAGGTAGGCAGTGTGAACCATTCTGCCCTTAAAGTTCAAAATCAAGGGCCAACACAGAAGTGTGGTGCACCAAACACATTTAAAAGCTCATTAGCATATAAACAAATATACAAAACACATTAAGGGTAGGGTAAATTAACATAGAAATCAAAACCCCTAGAAACAGACCCTCCATTTTGCCCTTACCCATTTTCTTTGGTGAGCTTTTCAAAGAATTCCACCACTTGAGTTGACTTAACCTGACCTTGATGAAACCAAACTGGGTTGAGTCCAGTGTCTGGAGGTTTACCATATCATTTATCATTTCCATGATAATTTTTTCCATGGTTTTCATATAAGACTAGTGAGACTTGTGTCTGTAGTTTCCAGGGTCTGTAGATGGCCCACCTTTGTGCAGAGGGATGACTGTTGCTATCCTCCTCCATTCATGAGGCATGAAGCCTGTTTGGAGGCTATAGTTAAATATCAATTCCAGGTCTGATAGGTCATGTTTCACACTGTTTAGAAGGCATATTGGGATATTGTCTGGGCCCACTGGTACAGTGTTCTTGGCCTTAGAGATAGCATTAAGGAGAGCAAGAAGAGTTATATTTAACATTTCTTGAGGGAAAGTTGAGGGGGAGAGAAGGGTAAAATAGAAGCTGAATTGTTTGGCCAGTAGGCTTTCTATAGCTTCTATCTCAGTATAGGTAGCTCCATTTACAATGAGCTTTGCACACAACTGTTATTTGCCTTTGAGAGTAACTTTAGCTTTAAGTGTCTCAGTAGAGAGCCGCTAATTTTAAAACAGCAAGATACAGTACTGTTTGACTTGCTGCAAATTGTATTTAAATACCTTCACTTGGGTATAATGTTTTAAACAGTTTCACTTGGGTACAATGTTTGACTTACTGTAAATTGTAAATAGCCTGTATACAATTGATGCTTTCTTTCAATATGCCAAATTGTCCTTGATACGTTAATTTAATTTACACCATACTACACAGTCCCTGTTTTGTAGCCTACATTTTCATACAGTTTTGTAATGTTTAGTCTTTTACAGCTTTTTGCTATGTCATTTCATTGTCTACCATTCTGTTACACTGTGTGAGCTAAGGTCATGGTTAAAAACAGTTTGAACCACTACTCTTACCTACTTAAATAATTAAGTATATCCTGAAGTGTTTTCTGTGTAGCTTGTTACTGCCAGAGTTTGTGTTACACTAAGATTTGGTCAGGATGGCATGGAAAGGTGGGTGCAGACTCAAACACATTAATTGAAAAGTATTTCAGTATGATGTCACTTTGCATTGAAAATGCTGCTACATTTACAATACAGAATGTGACTGCCCTGAATGTTTATTATGCTAATCACTACTTTCATTTAGTGCTGTGAAATCTGTATGAAAGCATCAGTGTTGAACTTCTGAGGTGATACAATACTATGTTGTGAAGTCCATTACTGCCAGCTGTATAATCCAACCCAAAATACCTGATGTATTAAGTGGAGTACTTTGTTTGCAGTTCCTTCTGTTAAGTGATACGTAGATGTAATCCTCTTATTTGCATTTCTCGTTTGTATGATGCAATATTACACTAAACAGTTTTACAGACCTGCTGAGACACTTTTTACCTCATTATATGATGAGTGACTTGTAGACAAGCTTGTGTTGCATTTTATTTCATTATTGCTTCTTGGACTCCAAACTCAAACACAATTTCCCCCACTTCTGTTACTGCATGCCAAACAGACTATAAGATGGGACTTTGTGTCTTGTCTATTTCTGACCACAGTCCTGGCAGCTCCCTGTAAAATTTATTATGAAGTAGGAAATACACAAGCATTAGCAGTACTACAGCTTGCATATTTACAGCTGAACAACATAAAGTGTATGGTATGTGGTCAGTACTGTGGTCAGAAATAGATCCGTTGCATCCCTGCTTACAAAGCTATTACAGTTCTCTCTATGCAGGTAAAGTACTGCATCAAGTACTTTTGTCGGCCAATTCCTGCTACTGATAAGTTTCACAGAAGAGAGTAATATACTTCAGAATGGCCTGCTTGATTTAACAATACTGCCATTGCTTCTTTAACACATACCAACTCATATCAACACAGGTTGGCTTAATTTCTAATTATGTAAGAAATTTATGTGCAATTATCCTTAATAAAACTTAGATGCACCCGTAATGGTAGTAAATACCTTTAAACCCCCCCCCCCCCAAGTCTTCAACAGCTTCCGGCACCTACGCCTTTGTCTATCTACCATCTAGTATAAACAAATACTTTATAATCATGGTTTGAAATGGGTCTATATGGAGCTGGGTCTGATGGGTCTTTAATATTTTTGGGTAGTACAGGCACCACAGCTTTCTTCCAAGATGTTGACACTCCCACTCCTTTTAAAATACATATGAAATACATATTAAAAAACATTTTCTAGATCTTTATTACTTTTTTCCCCTCCTAACCTCCAAACTTCCACAGGAAAGCCATTTGTTCCTGGAGACTTCCCTACTGATTGATTACACATCATTGTTTTCATCCCCTCTCCTTCTAGCTTAACTATTAATTGTGAAAATCATCTTCCGCTACTTTGGCATAATTAACTCTTCCATGACTAACTCCATTTGTGCTCTTTCTTGGTTTTCACATTTTGCTGCTTCACAAAATGTTTCACAATATTTCCATAACAACAATAGGACCTCTGGCTACATTTCTTGTCATAAGCTCTCTGGGTTTGGTGACAAATCTTTCTACCCTCTATTTCCCAAGTCATGGTGCTCAAAAGGTTTTGTGCTCTGGAATATTAAAAGTAACTTAACACCAATCTTTATAAACATATGCATATTATCCAAACACTATCTTATTTTCTCTGTAGAACTGTGCTCTCTTCTTGTTCTGAGAGATCATCCTTTTTCTGCAATACTTTAACCCTTGTCATCCCCTCTAAATAATTCCTATTACTTCTTAACCATATCTCATTCACTTTTTTTCTACTTGTGAAGGCTGGCAGCCTAGCTAGATAGAATTGTGTAAATAATTCTACGTCCTTGTAAATATTAATATGATCCACAGGCTTGTGTAACAAATGTAAAGAAAACTGTGTATGTTATGAGCTTCAAAAATATAACCACAGTACACCCTGCTGGAGGAAAGCTGATAAATAAAGCATTTTTGGTCTGTTTGATCTCAAGCTCGGAGACAGAATGTCTGGGCTGGGCAATTGTCTTAAGACATAAATTATTACTAAGTTTCACATGTGAAAGTGTCTTTTATTGCTGTGGTTTCCTGGCAGGTGCAGCTTACAAATAAATGTACATTATGAGTTTCTGTTAGCCTGGGAAATAAAAGAGAAGTGATAAAAATGAGTCAGCAGTACTGTGTATTATCAATTTAAGACTTCCTCTGACAGAAAGATCGAGCATTTTGTATTTTGTTCTGCATCTGACAACTCACAAGACACTTGCTTTGCTCTGTAAGTAAAATTATTTAGAACTTAGTATTTATCCTAGAGATAGCTAGTACATAGCCAGATTAGTCCGTTTTCTATATTTATGTCAAACTATTTTACAGTACTGTTTTAAAGTATTTCCTGTGATTTCTGAACTCTGTAATGTTATTGTGTTGAAGTAATAAATATTGTTTGGTGTTTTTATTTATTAAATATTTTAAACCTTTCAACTGTGGTTGTTTTGTGTAGAGATAATTTAAGCTCTAGATTACTTGCATGTATTTGGTGATACTGTACAAAGCCACTCCAATAGCTTTGGTGTTCATCACACTTACTAATTGGATAATAATATTGCACAGTAAAACTGGACACCCTTTGGTAAGGGCCTTTATAACAGTTACGTAGAGGTTCTGGTGGCAGTGGATTACTACCTTATAGCCTGGAGAGAAGGGGGCATAGCTAGTGAACCTGTGCCAGCTTTCCCCAGGAGTGTCTGTTTGCATACAAATCAAATCTCAAAGTGTGTCTGTGTGTCAGCTACTTGGGCAGGGACAAGAAGCACTGCTTGGACTGAGACAGAGAGCATTGGGAGGACTTGGCTTGGAACCCTGGCTAAGGACTCCACTCTATATCTGTGCCAATGGGGAGTCTTACTAGGGATCTGGAGAAAAGGGAGAAACCAGTCCCAGACTGAGATCTCTGTGTGCTCTTAAGGGAAACTGAACTTTACTGCGTGTGTACTTGTTATCCTCCCAGTGTGGACACCCCTCACTGGTGCTAGTGGTGAGGATTGAGGCTCGATTACTGGGCCAGTGCACGGACGTCACACTACTCACTAGCTATCTCTTCTGAAGAAATTTCTACCTTCCTTAACTCTCATATAATTTCCACTACCCGCTCATTAAATTCCTCTCTTTTTAATAGATAGGTGGGGAAGTGTCAGCGACTCAATTTATGTTCCTTGGCCTGCATTTTTATCTTAGTTTTAATAAGTGCTTGATCTGAGATTCTTACTGGAGGTGAGCTGAAACTTTCAATTAAATGCACATATTCCTGTGAAACATAAATTATCCAGTCTAGCCCAGTTACTGTACCTTGGAGAATATAATGTCAATTCTGTCTGAGGTCCTAATACTGAATTCATGTCTCCCATACCAACTATGTTCATAAATTTCTTCAGAAATCTACACTACTCTTACATTTTCCCTTCTAGGTCCCCTAGATATATGCATAGTTTTGCAACACATTTTGTTCCAGTCCCCATACATAAAAATGCTCCATGATTAAAATTTTGGAAGAAATACTCTGCTTTAATCTCCCATAATAGCAGGTTTTGTTGAAATATAAATGAATGCCAGCGTAATCCACCTCCCTTGCCAATAGCACCTTATTACCACAAATCTATCATTACTGAAATCTACAACTTCTGGAGCCCCTCTAGCAATACAATTACTCCAGTTTCCCTTTATCTCTGACATTCTGCTGAATATCCATCCTGAAATCTTTTTTTGTCAAATTCATATGCTTAACTCATCTCCTGCAGCACTGGTATTTGCACACTGCATTTCCTAATTCAATACTCTCTCTTCTTTTGTCTATAACTTGATGGCTATTTACATTTCAAGATAATATTTGACATCTGTTGACTGGGATTGTCCAGCTGAGCTAAAGCCCTTTTTCAACGGAGGCCCGGGGAGAAAAGCTACACTTACAAAAGAACAAGTTAACAGTAGTATAAAATAATCCAGTAATACAATATAAGAATAGAAAACCCAAACATTCTGACCTATGTCAACTGACAAGATTTACATTTGTGTAGAGATCACATTAGCATGCAGTCTGGTAAAATTAATGGAAGTAATTGAGGAGCAAGAAACAATGTTTTATCACAATGCTTGTAAGCAAATATATAAAAGGAAGAGTAAGACAGATGAAGGACTAAGAAAATAACCATTATGATAAAAAAGCTACTGTTCCAACCTATTATGCATGACCTTCCTTTGAATGTATATTTCCAACTTCTGTTTTATATGCAGACACTAATGTTTGGCAGGCTGATCTTTTATACAGCTGTTTCTTCCTACCTCCATTTGAATGTCATATTTTCAAGAATTTGCTTTAATAAAAACCCTCAAACAAAAAAGATAAAAATATTTTTTAACACTCGATCCACTACTAATTTAGAACAAACACTCAAAAGGATTTACATTTTCAACAAATGAAGTTTAACCCTCCAGATAGGAACTGTCCCAAATCGAAAGTTGTACCTACAGGCATTACCCAATCTAAAAATTAAGGTTACCCATGCCGAAACACGTGTTAGACTGAGTTCCTACTTACACTAGCTGCTGTCTGTACTTTGCTCTATTCACTTCCCACATGTGAAAAACAGTTTATATGCTTTCAGAAAACTTAACTTTTAGCCCTATGAAAAAGTGCACTGGCTATGTTTAAATAAAATTAAACTGAAATGAAATACATTAAAGTATTATGAGCTGCTGGAAGGGTTACCATCTCTTATTTACTTCCCATAAACTTTGCACATTTAAAATTTGGATTTCTCTGAGCAAAGAATTGCCCAGAACACTCAAGAGTAATTGCCCTTGCTGCAAATGAATTCAGTAAAACATTCCTAAATATTTTAATAGCCATGCACCTCCTAGAAAGACTTTCTAGTCAACATCTGGCTCTATTTTTACTTAACTCCAGGATAAACTATATCCCTAAATGTGGACAAAGACCTATTCATACCTCACACATCTCCTTACTCTCCCCCCTTCATCACTCACTCACTTAATGCTATCAGTTTTTCTTACCAAGCTTTTTGTCTACATATACAATAAGCCTGCTTTTGTCTTACTTTGTACTCCAATTTCTATTTGCATTATACTAACCTGCCTTTAACTTCTTTATAAACTGGCTAAAATTTCTGTATGCAATTATCACATAACTTGTACCTACACTTAACCAATGTTTTCATATTACGTCTAATCTGGTATAATTTAAACTTTTTGTGTATTATTTTTAAATACTGTAAAATTTTTTATTTTTAAAATGTTTTGCAACACTTTGAAGCTTTTCTTTCCAGGCCTCCTCTGAAAATGGTATCCCACCCAGTCAAAATTGCCCAGTAATAAAATATCACTAAATTGCTTAGACCTGCTGAGAGCTCAGTTTCAAGTAAAAGGGGATTCCCTGGTCATCTCCACATAAAAGGGGATTCCCTGCTCAGCATTTGCTAATGGAAACAAATAGCCTATAAACCATACAAAGGAATCCATAATAGAGACCAATCCCATAAACATTCAGCTGATTGGAAAGCAGAATTGTCAATGTTCTTAAATTTTTCACATACCCATAGCCGGCCTTAGGCATAGGCCAACTAGGCAGCCGCCTAGGGCGCTGCTGTAGCAGGGGCACTTTTAAAGTATTTATTTGGTGTAGGTAGACCAGGATGGGGGTACCAGTTGGTGTGGTAGGGGGCGCCATGGAGCCCTTTTGCCTAGGGCACCAGTTGACCCAAGGCCACAACTGCACCTACCCCTTCAGTCAAGTCACTATCACTACTTCTGAGTTGCATAATGTAGAGATGCAACAGTGAGTAATGCAAGGCCTCACTGAAGAGGTGAGAAAGCATTCATAGAACTTATCAAACATCTGCTTCACAGCTACCATCAATGCCATTGCAAAAACCAATCTGAATGCAGTGGCATTTTTATATCCAAATTATTTTGTACATGCAGTCGCATGGAATTTTTCCCCAGACACGTTAAAAATCACAAACCTTCCACTGATATCTTCCTTGTATCTCTTTCCCAGCTACATCTCCTAACAGTTACCCATCTTTGTTTGGTTTATCCATTGTACCCTGACAACCACATCAAGAGAGTCTTTTTCAGCAGTACTTAATGCCGTGCAAGATATTATTTTAAAGCCACAGCTCAGTACATTTATTCACTAATATTCCTGTACCTTCCTTCATCCTTCACATAATTCTGGGAAAGCTACCACTTATCTAGGCAAGAAACAGGCATACGAAGTACAACCAGTTCTAAAAGGGATGCCAGACTGTTGCAGGATGCTTGCTCAGACATTCATAGGTACTCTGAACAAATATCAATGAACATGCAAACAATCTAGAATAAACTCTTTTCCCCTAATGCTATGTTTTGGAACATAGCAGGAAACTAAAAATGTCAATGAAAACCCATACAGAGACAGGAAAAGTCAGTAAATGCACAAAGGTGGTACCCCTTACATGAAGTGAACTAGAGAAACAAGCAATAATAACAGCTGCATCACTCTACTGCCCGAAACCAATATAACACACACATATATCATGCATAAGTGTAAGATAATCAAGTTAACGGCAGAATGTTAGAAATGCAAAGATCAAAAAAATGTCTTAAGGAAGGGCAGTGACCAAGTTAAATGGTAAGACTAGAAAGGCCTTGAAGTCCCGTCATCAGTTTCTCCATCTTGTGGTTCCCCCTCATCCTCAGACTATACAAAACACTAAAATGATGCATATGAGGCAACAGCATACAATATCACTGGGGATGAAAAAAATCACGTTGTTAAATAACTAGCATCATTTGCTTACCTGATTTACTGAACAAAACCTGCACTCGTTTCAGCTCAAGCTCATATGATTCGTATGCCCTGTCCATGAGCTCTTGCAGAGATGAAAAGCTGGGAGGACTCAGCTGTTTGCCATCACAATTTGTACTACTGAGCTGTTAGAAATAAAAATGCTTTAGTTGCATCACCAAAAAAAGGTGCAAATACTTCATAAAATAAAAGCATACTCCAGATGGAACTCACAATTCAGCAGCTTATATGAAGCTATCCCTGAACTCCATTTTGTGCCCCGCTGATGGCCCATATACTATGTAAAAAAGATTGCTTAGGAGTTCTGAAAGATATTCTCTTCGGTACGTCTTATAACCAAACTTATTTTTATTCATTACACCTTATACAGCAGTAGTGCTTAAATAAAATACAGTTTAGTGCTACTATACAAAGTATTACAAACTAGAAGATGTAAGCTCTCAAACCAGCATAATCACTTATACATTACTTCTGTGAAATCTCTGCTTGTCTTAACTATAAGACACCTCCCATGTTAAATAACTTACTACCTGTCTGATAAGTGATTGTCAAAAAACTAAGAGACAACCATTCAATTTTTGACTAAGTGCAGAAAAAAAGTGACTGCTTTAGACTACAGTGCATTGTTTTGAGGAGTTTCTCCTTTTCCCAATGCTGTATTGACTGTGAAGTACATAAATATAAATCTGAGAGGTGGAGGGGGGCTTGCCCCTGAAAAATGTTCAGTCTTTGCTATTATAATGAATGGCACAGACATATTAGGATCAGCAGTGACCACAGAAATGATTTCTTAACGGCGGTATTCCAATACTTCGTATTGGAAACTAAATGTATTTTCTTTATTCCTCCCCCCACCTCAGGATCTTGCTCAATGACTTCACTACTTTCAAAGCTGAGTTTTTTTCATGTAACTGGAGCTGGGTATTCCTGGGCTGGCGAGAGCATTAATTTGCATTAATAATTTTCCTAAATGAGTCAAATTAATCATACGAGTTTTAGTGGGTTTAGTTCTGTTATATTGCAAACTAATGCATAACATGTGCCATGGCAAATTGCTTTTATCTATTTGAAATGTTTTTTTGTAAATTGAATTCATTTACTGATATTACAGTTAGTAATTCTTTCCAATTTGTAGAGCAATTTGGACTTCTCCAATCAGATTGTTTTAGATATTGATGCTTTTATACATGTTTCTATATCAGGAAAGTTTAATCCTCCCGGTTTCCATGGTTTGATATGATGTATTAAAGCTATTCTGTTTCTTTTGGAAAACCATAAAAATTTTATTAGACATGAGATTACTTTAAGTATATTCCTTTCTGTTAACAGTTGTATTGCCAAGGCTATATATAGGATCTTGGGTAGTAAAACCATTTTTTATTAACTGTAGTCTATCTTCAAATGCTATTTTGTTCTATTTTTCCATAAAGATTTTAATTGTATTGAAGATACTGTAGTTTTTTTTAGACTAATTCATTATTAACCTTGCATAACTCGATTCTTAGATATTTTAAGGTAGATTCTTGTTTCCCTATGATGCCCCTCCCCCAGTCTACAGTTTTTTTTTTTTTTTATTTAAAAATAAAAAGATTGATTAGGATTTATTGAAATGGAGTCCTAAAGTCATGTGAAATCTGTCAATTAATGTACTGAATTCTTCTGCCTCTCTTGTATTAGATGTTAATATGTCAACAAATAGCATTACTTCAGAATCGTATTGTTCATAAACATCTATTCCTTTTTTAGGTTCATAGGTTCATACTAGGCTATCTGCCCTAGGGCATTTATAAGCCTAGCCAGTGTGTGTTTGGCTTTCGCCACCCATTTTAAATTAATTTTGCTATGCCCTTTTGAGGTTAGTATACTGTGCCTCTGTCTAACAGTGACACAGAAGTGATACCCGGGGTAAACCTATGATCTCCCATCCACTCATCAAGATTCCTCTTGAAGAGAGTCCATGAGGGACTCTGCCTAACATGGACTGGGATTTTATTCCAGAGTGAAGGGAGCCTCTGGGTTATGAATCTGTCCCTCCAGCATGTCCTATTTATTTCAGTGCTGAGGTTCAAGTCTCTCAAGCGCGTAGCTCGATGGGATTTGGATTTTCTGAGGTGCAGCATGTCCATTAATTCCGGGTTGGACATGGCTTTATACATCAGGCACAGATCGCCTCTGAGCAGGCGGTATGCCACTGAGTAGAGCTGGAGTTTCTTTAGCCGGGCAGCATATGGCATCTGTTTGAGCCCTATGATCCTCTTGGTGAGGTACTTTTGGGGTCTTTCCAGTTGCTGCAGGTGTCTGGTAAGGTACATCCCAAAAGGGGCATTGTACTCAATTATGGGCCTGATGAGGGATGAGTAAAGAGGCACGATGACCTCCCCTGATCTAGATTTTATTTTATTTTTATTTATTTTACATTTGTTGACCGGGAAGATCCGACTGGATACATGTCCATTTTCAGCGGAGGCCCGGGGAGAAAAGCTCCACATTGATGGTGAGTTACATACAAGTTACGTAGATACATATTAATACATTTGGTAATTAAAACATAAGTGGAGAAAAAACATATCATATATGTAATTAAAAATTTATCTCAGGAATAGCAGTCACAGACAAGTCATCTTAAGAAATAGGAGACACAGACAACAGCGTAGCTTTTCTTTTACTAGGTAGTCCTCTTAGCAAAGGTATAAAAAGGGTCTTAGTTAAGAATAAGAAAAAATGGAGAATTCTCAAGTGGTTAGGTCCGACGAGAAAAATAAAATAAATAAATTTGTGGGCATGTTGTTTTTGCCAAAGGAGATGACTATACACTTTTTGGCGTTTAGCTTGAGGCCATGGCTCTGGCACCAGTTGTCTGTTTCTATGAGGCCCTTTTGGAGGATGCTTGTGTCGGCTGGAGAGTCAATTATGGCGCCCAGTTTGCAGTCATCTGCGAACTTAGTCAGCCACAGACCTTCCGTGTTGGCCTATACCTCCGAGAAATATATACCCAACAAGAGAGGTCCCAGGACTGAGCCCTGTTGTAACTGGTTTGGAGTCCGTCATGGTTCCAGCAATTCTAACCATGTGGGTTCTGTCCTTGAGCCAGTTTGCAACCCATCTAGTGACATAGGGGTTTATATTTAAGCTGGTAAGCTTATCTACAATGCCCGAGTGGGGTATTGTATCCAAGGCTTTTGCGAGGTCCAGGTAGGCTGTGTGGACCACCTTCCCCTCGTCAATGGCCTTGGTGACTGTTTCAAAGAAATCAACCAAGTTTAAGAGGCAGGATCTGCCCTTAAAGCCGAACTGGGTAGGATCCAGTGTCTGTAGGTCCCGAATATCTTTATTTATGAGGTCCATGATAATCCTTTCCATAGCTTTGCAGACCAAGCTAGTCAGGCTTATGGGGCAATAGTTTCCAGGATCCGTTGAGGCACCACCTTTGTGGAGAGGGACCACTGTTGCTGTACGCCACTCTTTGGGTACATATCCTGTAGTAAGGCTGAGATTGAACAGTAGTTTTATGTTTGGGTTTAGCTCTTCTTGGAGTTCATGTAGGACGCAGCCCGGAACACCGTCTGGTCCCACTGATGCTGTGTTTTTTGCTTTGGAGAGGGCGGCTCTTACCTGAGCATCTGAGATGTTAGGGGGGCAGCACTCTGCTGGGATAAATATTTGCCCTTTTGGTGGGGAAGGGGGGGGGGAGAAGTTTGCGCTGAACCTGTCAGCTAGGATGTTGGCAATGTCTGTGGTTTTGGTGTATTTTTTGTCATTTTGAACTAATTCTGAGCATATCTGGGAATTCCCACCCAGGTTCCTAACATAACTAAAGAAAGCCTTGTGATTACCCTTAGTGTCCTGTGCAATTTTTCTCTCGAAGCTGGCCTTAGACGATTTTATGAGTGCCCGTAGTTTTTTGCTAATACTGATCAGAGATGCCTTCCCTTTTTGGGATTTTGCTCTATCATGTAGTAGCTTACTCCTATTGTATAGTTTGTTTATGGCAGGGGTCCACCAGACAGGACGTCTGCCTTTGGAGGATTGGGTCTTGGTTTTATTTGGGATTGCATGATCCATGCATTCCTGATGGTGTTCATAGAATGCGTTTATAAAGGATTCTGCGGTCTGGGACGTATTTTCCACAGGCCCGGGGGCTTTGAAGGATTCCACCTCGGTTTTGAGGAGTGTGAAATTTGCTTTAGAAAAGTTTTTCACTGTGGTTTTCAGGGCAGGGGGTGGAGTCAGGATGTGAATATCCAGTGAGATTAGTTTATGGTCTGATCGTACCAGTGAGGGATACACTTCTGGTCTGGAGCATAGAGTCCCCATGTTGGTGATGATCAGGTCCAGTATGTTTTCCCCTTTTATATTGTTACAAATTGAATCTGCCAGTATTTCACTAGCCACAACAAATAGAATTGGTGATATGGGACATCCTTGTTTAGTGCCTTTTCCTGTATGTATAGATTTAGAGGTAAAAGAACTTAACTTGACATATGCTAAATTATATATATATATATATGATGAACAAAGGACACAGAAAATTCAAATAGCATTAGGACTTTGAATAAATAGTCCCAATTTAGGGAATCAAAGGCTTTTTCTATATCTAAGCCAATTATGAGTGTTTATTTTCTTTATTAACATAATCTGTAAGAGAAATGATCCTTTTAATATTGTCATGTGCGTGTCTATGATGTATAAATCCAGTTTGATAATTATTTATTGTTTCATTCTGTTAGTTAATATTGTCAAATATCTTATAGTCATTATTTAATAATGATAATCTATATGAGGTACAGAGGTTTGGGGATTTGTTTTCCTTTAGGATTGGTGTGATTAAGGAACATGTCCAAGAGGGTGGTATTAAAGCTTGTGTCTGAATTTCTAAGTTTTATGGAAGAGGGATAGTAACTTTTAAGGAAAAAGTTTATATATTTCCATAATTATGCTATCTATACCTGGAGCTTTATTATTTTGCCCTCTTTTATTGCATCTGTAATTTCTTTGTAGGATACGGGTGTGCTTGCAGATCTAGTTTTAATTTTTCCTGTTTTTTTTATATTAGAACATTTTTCATCTAGAATTAGTTGATCGCTACGTATATTTTCTTTTTGGAAATGTTCCATATAGTGATTTCTATAGGCATCAAGAATGTCACCCATATCAGAGACATTTTCCCTTTCTTTTCATGGAAGACACTTTTAATGTTATTAGCTTTTGATTGTACTTTGATTCTTGTGGATAAATTATGTAGATATTTGGGAGAAGTGGCAAAGGTATTAATTTTTAGTTTTTCTAAAGCTAAACTAGTCTTATGTGTTAGAATTCCATTGTATTTATTGTTTAGTACTTTTCTTTTTCATCTCCTAATGATTTTTTTCAGCTTTTACTGATAATTATTAGATCTATAATCAAAACTTTTAAGAATCCCATTCTCTGATTTTTTTTATACCAAGTTAGGGTTTTGCCATATATGTAAGCTGTTAGAGTCCCATATCATTATCTTATTTATCTCTGTGGTGTAATTAAGATCTAAAAACTATAATTCAAATAACCAGGGTTTGAACTATTTAATTTTAGTTATATATGATGGAATTCTAGAGTTAAAGATTAATGGTTTGTACCCATTTTGAAGTTTCAGTATCAATGAATTGTGGTCTGAGAAAAGGGGCAGGGAGTGATTGAGAAATTAATGATTTTAGAGTGCAAGTCATGGGCAGCATTTATTTTATCTATTCAAGTTTGGGTACCAAATCCGTGATCTTGATGGGAAAACAAAGATTTATCTTCTTTAAATTTGAAAGCATCTACAAGATGAAATGATTCTACCCACTTGTTTAAAGCTTTTGATACAGCAGATGAAAGCTGTGGTCTTTTATTTGTAGTTTCAGAAATATCAAATATACAGTTAAAATCTCCTCCTAATATTAAGTTGCCTTTATAATTATTGGAAATGAAATCCAAGTTTTTTTTTTTTTTTTTTTTTTTTTTTTAACAATTCCTGTTCCAATGCCTGGGAACCAGTATAGATTGGCTAGGGTCCACATTCTATTATATTTAAGTATTACTAATGCCATTAGGCCTTTTTTATCTTCATACTTATAAATGATTTCTGGGTTAAATAAATTTGTTTTCCATAAATTTTCTACCCCTTTTATCTTTGCCTTACAAGTGGATTGCACCAATATCATATATTCCTTAGGATTCCATTTGTAATTGTCATTTGTTTTGAAATAAGTTTCTTGAAGGAAGACAATTTGTGCTTTGTTCAGTTTTAAATCTTTTAGTAGATTTGATATACTGCTAGGATTGTTTAAGCCACTGGTATTTAAAGATAAAGTTAAATCCATCTCAGGTTATTTAGACTATGTATTTTTTGTGTTATTGTGACTATTAAACATTTTCCTCTGATAACTATAAATTGTGTTTGAGTTTTTAAAGGAAATTATCGGTTTTATACTTAGAGTGTTTACCAATAAAGTATTGTTTTGGTCAGACATACTACAAATGTTTTTGTGAAATAAATTTAAATTAATAAATGTTAACAAAACTAAGATACGCATTAGCCATGAAATGAAAATCATTCCTAGTCTGATGGATAAACTTAAGACCATCAGATTATCACTCATACCTTGACAATCCAGAACATCTGAGCTCCATAAATTGAATCATATGGAGAATATTTGTAATAGGAATAAGCAATATTTATATTATTTTGAACAGACATAGTACTTCTGTAGATTAGACAGAATTCTAATACAATATAATTTTATTTATCATTTGTTGACCGGGAAAGTCCAACTAGGTTCCACAGAGCCTGTTTTCAGCGGAGGCCCGGGGAGAAATGCTCCAGATGCATGTCTTTGGACTGTGGGAGGAAATCGGAGTACCCGGAGGAAACCCACGCGAACACAGGGAGAACATGCAAACTCCACACAGAAGGCACCCCAGCCGAGAATCGAACCGGTGAACCTCTTGCTGTGAGGCGACAACGTTAACCGCTGCACCACTGCGCCGCCCAATCTAAATGGCGCCGCCAATATAAATGTCTACTTATTGTATAAGCAACTAATATTTACATGAAAGACACAAGAAATTCAATCATAGTTAAGTAGGATGCATCGTATATAAAACCTCAGTAAAAGATTATACCACACAGTTATTTAACATTCACCCTTATTGAAGTCTTTCAAAATGTATTACTTAATATAAATGGATGGCAATATTTATACCTAATGTTTACAATACAATGTATTTTAATGGATATATCAGAAGTTATATTTCATTGTTTGCCAACATTTAAGTAATTACTTTGTTTGTTGCTAACTTACTTAAAGCATCAAGTTTGTTTAATGTGAACATTGATGAAAGTTAGTCATTTTAATCAGTTCATCCCTCTTCCCCCCCATTTCCTACACAAGGATTTTCATATCTGTCACTTATTATAAAATGAGTGAAATTATAGGTTAAAAACAACAAATTCACTTATTGTGATTAATGATTACATGCTCCCTTTTCATATTCATAAAATGCAATTTTATGGCATATACTGAAAGTTTTTAGATTTAAATGGCAACTTTCTATTTTGTATAATCAGCAAAAGTTAAACTGAGTGATTGTCAAGTTAACACTATTTGTTCAGAATGTGATTGTTACATTCTGTGACATTCCTAGTTCAGGTTTCTATTGTTTCTTCTGAACAACTTCCAGTTTGATGTCATGTATAAAACAGTTACCATGGTAACAGCTCAAGTATTATGCATGGTCAAAATGGGTTACAAAACCACAATTCAAGTTAAAGCAATTATATGACTTATTATATGACTTGTTATGCACATTTACTTACATAAGAAAATCATCATGCTTCTCCTTGATGTTCAATGTAGTATATGTCATTTATGAAAGTTAAGACAGAAGTGTTATTATACACAAGCCCATGTTATTAAATCCTGTCGAATATCTAAATTCAGCAGACTGCTTCATCTTATATGATGATTACATATTTTGTGTAGATTTACTAAAATCATACATTACATAACTCTTGTGTGTGTTTTTTGGCTGTTGTAGTTATATGAGATACCACAAGCTGTAATGCTTATTCTTATTATTAGCTCCTTCTAAGTACGTTTATACAGCCATCGATTTTAAATTATGAGACCCTTCTAGTTTATTTGTTATAAGTATATTTCCATCCTTATATACACACAGCAGTACTTCAAGCAGGGGCAACAATGCCCATCCAGTTTTGCCAGAATGCCATTAACTAGTTCATGTGCTGCGTTTCCAGGCTGTTCTTAAAATATCCAAAACAATATTTATGTTCCATTTTACCAGCCTGTTCCAAGCAGTGGCCACTCTGCCAATGAACCACTCAACACACCTATTCCCACAGATATTTCCACGAAGGAAATCTGATGACACTCTAGCATTTCCTGGCAACCCCAAACACCCATAGAATCAGCTATCCCCATATGCCCAACACATTCAAGCTCACCTCCCAGACCACTGCAAAGGGTATTGCACAAGACCAAGTGCTCTTAGTATTTCACAATAACAGACTTCCACTCTTATGCAAGTCCTTAATGTGGATGGACCAAAATACATATTAAATATAAATTAAATTGCGCTTTTTTTTTTTTTTTTTTTTATCAAGAATCAACTTAATGAGCTAAAGAAAGTACTGTGAGACCATCAATATGTACACACGTGGTTTAAAACAGCCCTTTTATTATATATATATATATATATATATATATATATATATTTTTTTTTTAAAACCAAAAACTTCATTGCCGAGAATCATCTCAGAAGCTCCTCAGAGCCGTTAAGCATTATCGTCACTCTGTCTCCGTTACCACAGCAACCTAGAACCATTTGTTTCTGGTAAGTGCGTCTGTGTACTGCAGATCAGAGGCTCGCGATGCACCTAAAGCAAAGCTTCACTTCACTGCAACTTCAAGTCTAAAGTCCCTCCCTTTCAGCGAGGCAACAGCCAGGAAAAGAACGGAGAGCAAACAGATAAAAAAAAAAAAAAAAAAAAACTCCCAACAAGCCGCTACAACAAGAGATAACACATTCTTCCAGCCTTCCCATCTCTCACTCAGCAGATGTATAAACAAACTATTCTCTGCCAAAATATCCCAAAAATCACAGTTTTAGACACCCCCTTCCCCCGGATCCAGGCTAAAACACCAAATGTCTCTTCCTAATACACAAGCATTAGTAAACCTCGATCACAAGCCGCAACCCACAGCGTCCTAGAGATGAAAACGGCAACAGACACAGCTGCATCCATGCACACCATGTCAAGCTTAATCAAACAGCACTCGAAGCTATGACACCTGCCATAATTGATTTTAGCTATACTTAGAAGAATGATGACATTTGTACTAAGGGCTTGCTACTACTATTTAACCAGAATATACATGACATTTCAAAATCATATTTTAACTGAAGGCCTTAGTCTCCATGACAGCATTTTTTTTTCTAAACACACTACTGTTACTATTATATATGTTAATTTGTTACATTTAAGTCTGAACTCTGATGAATGGTACCTTGTTGAATTATTTAAATTATTATAAGTAAAATCAATGAAAAATGAACAAGTATTCATGGAGTTCATGTAGGGGAATAGAAAATTCTATGTTTGTATTACATGTTGCTTTGGCTTACATATAATGTAAATAGTAATCCAACTTGACCTACCTTTGTGAAGAAGTATTGGACTCTCTGAACATTTTGAATAAATCATTACTGTTTCTCAATTGTTTAAGAACAGTACAGTTTTGTACCTACCATAAATGTAGATGTTCGAAGATCCACATTGCTGCAGTCCTTACATATGGGTAGTCCGCTGTCCTCGGTCGGCCCGAATACCAAAGTATTAGGCTGACGTCGGTCATGGGCGCTCAGATCTGACATCAGAGCGTCAGGGTATAAAAGCGCATGACCGACGTCATATCCTCAGTCTTTTCTTGCCCCAGATGCCAGAAGGCCCTAAAAAGAAAGGCCACAGCCAAAAACAGAATACCTCCCAAAAAAAAACATGTACAAACAACAACTACCACCCAAATCATACAACCATTCCAAACTACAGTGGAGAAGGAGGGAGGGTAAATTGGACTGCAGCAATGTGGATCTTCGAACATCTACATTTATGGTAGGTACAAAACTGTACTATGTTCTTCATCTCACATTGCTGCAGTCCTTGCATATGGGTAGAATCCCAAAGCAGAGATAAAGGGAGGATGGCAAAATCATAAAGCATTAGGAGCTGCCAAAATGCCCTGTAATATTGCAGTGGCAAATCCAGCCCTAGATTTAGAATAAAGAGGAAGGTGGTAATGTTTAGAAAAAGTATGCACTGAACTCCAAGTAGCTGCTTCCAAAATATCTTTGGTAGCTACCCCCCTTAGAAAGGCTGTAGAAGTGGCAGTAGCCCTAGTGGAATGAGGCCTGATTCCAGCCGGAATCTCCTTACCATGATGGGAATAACAGAAAGTAATACAAAAACCAATCCATTTAGAAATAGTTTGTTTTGAAACAGGTTTTCCCTGAGAACCCAAAGCAAAAGAAACAAACTGCTGAGACTGCCTGAACCCCTTAGTTCTGCTCAAATAATAACGCAACTGCCTATGAATATCCAAAGTGTGCAAAATCTTCTCCCCTTTATTTTGGGGGTTTGCATAAAAAGAAGGCAAATGAATAGTTTGGTTCAAGGCCACACTAGAAACCACTTTAGGCATAAAAGAAGGATTAGTACGCAAAGATACCCTATCCTTATGAAAAATTAGGAAGGGTTCCACTGCCATAAGGGCCTGTAATTCAGAAACCCTTCTTGCAGAGGTAATGGCCAACAAAAAAGCAGTCTTCCATGACAAATACTTTAACTCGGCAGTAGCTGCAGGCTCAAAAGGTTGTAAAGTAAGTTTTTCCAACACAAAATTGAGATCCCAAGCAGGAGTAGGAGCTCTACGTGGGGGTCTTATGTTCTTTGCCCCTCTAAGAAATTGCTTAAACAAAGGATGAGAGAATAATGGAGGGTCACAGTCATAGTGAGCAGAAATGGCTGCAGCATGAACCTTTATAGAGGAGAAAGACAAACCCTTGTCCAATAAATCAGTAAGATATTGAAGAGAAACACTTAAATCAGGTTTGGAAACATCAAAGTCCTTCGCTTTGCTCCAAATAAAAAACCTCCTCCATTTATCAGCGTAAACTTTCCTTGTACTAGGCCTTCTGGCCTCCAAAATAACATTCAAAACTTGTTGTGGAAGCTGAGACCCTCCAGGGTCTAGAACAGAATATGCCAGGCTGTTAGATGCAGAGACTGAATTCTGACGTTGAGGAAGTGATTGCCCTCCTGAGACAAAAGGTGCGGAATCGAAGGCAAAGGCCATGGAGGCTCCCGTACTAAACTCCTCAGTAGTGGGTACCAGTGCTGTCGAGGCCAATCCGGAGCTATCAGAATCATGGATGGCTTGTCTTGTCTGGCCTTCAAGAGTACCTTGGGGAGGAGAGGCAGAGGTGGAAAGGCATAGACATGAAGATTGCTCCAACTGAATGATAGAGCATCCACCTTCCAAGCTGTGGGATGAAACATTTTTGTGCAAAACTTTGGCAACTGGTAATTTAGTGGAGAAGCGAACAGATCTATGTCTGGAGTTCCCCATAACACTGTCAACTTTTGAAATACATGAGGATCCAATTTCCACTCGTGGGGATCCACTATCTGTCTGCTCAACACATCTGCTAAGGAGTTCTGTGCTCCTGGTAGAAACCTTGCCTGAAGATTGAGGTGTAAACTGAGAGCAGTCTCCCACAAAATCATCGCTTGCCTGCAAAGAGGGTACGAATGGGTTCCCCCTTGCTTGTTGATGTACCACATGACAGTTGTGTTGTCTGGTTGAATCAACACCTGCCCTGGGTGAAGTAAATCCTTGAAAGCCATTAATGCAAATTGGACTGCTAACATCTCCTTCAAGTTGATATGCAAATGTTGAAGTCTGGCAGGCCACGTGTCTTGAACCCATTTTCCATTGAGGTGTGCTCCCCAAGCCTTGTCCGAGGCATCTGTCGTTAGAATCTGACTCGCCTCTGGTCGGGTCACAGAGAGTCCCTTGTTTAGGTGACATTCCTGAGCCCACCACAAAAATTCCTTTTGAATGCAAGGTATTATTTGAATGACAGTGTCTAGATCTTGGCAGTGTTGTGTCCATACATTTTTGAGATACCATTGAAGCTTCCTCATATGCAGTTTGGCATTGGGAAGCACCAGGATACAAGATGCCATGAACCCCAAGGCTTGAAGGACTGTCCTTGCAGTCAGCCTGGACCGTAGAGACATTTGATGGAAGTAAAGAGTAAGGCTCTTTTGTTTGTCCGGGGTCAAAAAAGCCATCTGGGAAGCTGTATTCAGTCTCACACCCAGAAAGCACATGTCCTGAGAGGGTACTAGACTGGACTTTGTTTCATTCACAGAATACCCTAGGCATCTTAACACTGCCATCACATACTGTAGATGATGAAGAAGTTCGTCCTTGTCTTGTGCAAGAATCAGGCAATCGTCCAAATAAGGATAAATTTGTATTCCTCTTAATCTGAAGAAGGCTATCACTGGAGCCAGAACCTTTGTGAACACCCTGGGCGCAGTAGATAAGCCAAAGGGCAATGCAGAGAACTGATAATGTAAATTTCCAGCCCGAAAATGCAGGTACCTCCTGCAACTGGGCCTGATAGGAACATGAAGATAAGCCTCTTTGAGATCCAGAGTTACCATCCAGTGATCTTTGCCCAACAGAGGTAAAAGCTGTTGCAACGTCAACATTTTGAACTTTGGAATGTCCAGATATGTGTTGAGGATAGATAAATCCAAAATCGGTCTCCACGTGTTTCCTTTCTTTGGTACTAGAAACAGGCGAGAATAAAATCCTAGGCCCACTTCTGACAGAGGGACCGGCTGTACAGCTCCCAATTGAAGAAGTAAAGAAATCTGCTTGTGAGCCTCTACCCTTTGCTGAGGAGGAACGTCTGGCATGCCTTTGAAAGGAGGCAATGTATGGAAATAGAACTTGTAGCCTCAGTTTATAATGTCCAATACCCATTTGTCCTGGGTGACTAAAAGCCAGTTTTGCTTGAAGAGTGCTAACTTTCCTCCCAAAGGAGCTGCCAGGCAAGAAGAATCTGGCAGCTGAAAATGCAGGTCATTGGGCCTGTTTACGAAAGGACTGGCCCCTGCCCTCACCTGCAGATTGTGCAGGCGAACTCCATGTTCTAGGCCTGAAGGTACTCTGAGCCCTGCACCTACCACGTCTAGACCTACCCCTAGACTGAGAATCAGAAGAAGGGTACGCCCACCCCTTAGTAGGCCAATTTCTACTAAACTTTGGAGGTTGCACCTGCAAAAAATCTTTAACAGTCTGCATAGACTTAGCCTTGTCTTCCATTTTCTTCAAGACCGACTCCACAGGGGGACCAAACAAAACTTCAGACTGTAAAGGAGCATCCAAAATTCTAGCTTTAACATGCTCTGACAAATTCTGATCCTTAAGCCAGGCGTGCCTGCGAAGAACTGAACCAGTGGCAGCCACCCTAGAAGAAGCCTGTAAAGCATCAAAACCACACTGCAAAGAATGCTTACCCACCTGTTCAGAGACATGTACCAAATACTGTAATTCTTTACACTCTATGCCCTCTGCCAAAGCATCCACTTTAGAGTTTAGCTGAGTAAGGAGGAAATTCTGATACTTCAACATATGAAACTGGCAATTTAAAGCCCTCATTGCTAAAGTAGAA
Source organism: Protopterus annectens (assembly GCF_019279795.1). NCBI lineage: Eukaryota > Metazoa > Chordata > Ceratodontiformes > Protopteridae > Protopterus > Protopterus annectens. Next base: position 624,348,181 of record NC_056739.1, read on the forward strand.
GAGGTATACACCTTTTTACCCCATCTATCCAAAGCTCTAGCCTCTTTATCTAGAGGAACCGGATTCTTTACAACAGAGGCTCTGACACCCTTAGGCCCCTGGCTAATAGTTTCTGGGTCTGCCCTAGGACTCTTATACAGATATTTATGAGCCTCAGGCACCCTGTAATACCTGTCCGGTTTAACTGGCGCAGGAGGCAGAGAATCAGGATTAAGGGAAGCCTCCGAGAAAACATCTTGAACAACATCCAAAACAGGAGGTATAGCCAAGGGTCTATGCTGTGGTAAAAACAAGAATTCCCTAAGCCTCTTCTGTGAATCAGAGAAATCCTGACCTTCCCACTTAAAATGCTCCCTCATAGAATGTAGTGTTTCTGAAAATGAAAAATCCTCTGGAGGAGAAGCAGAAGGAGTGGAATCCTCTGCATCAGAATCAGAATAAGGAGGAAAATCCTGAATGTCTTCAGCAGAAGACTCTGAGTCATCTGAGGCCTGATCCAAACTTTCCAACTCTGGCTCCACCCTAGGCCTCTTATCAGGAGGGGGCATAGAACCTCTAATTAGAGTAATCAAATCTTCTGCCATTTTAAGCATGTGCTTTTTAGGCACAGACCCTGCAGTACTAGGACTGACACCAGAGGAAGGCAAAACAGTCCTGCCTTTAGAAGGAGCCTTAGAGACAGAAGGAGAAGGCCTAACCACCTTAGGTAAGGAAGGGAGAACAGTAACCTGAGAGGCCCCCTCAGCCTGACCTGACTCCTGTGAGGCCACATCTTGCAAAATCAAAGTTTCCCCCTGAGACTCAACTGAAACTTCGTCCGGATCCACAGGTTCCACCGTAGCTTCTAAAGAACCGGCGTCCGGAACGGATGACTCAACCTGTCTGGGTTTCAAAGATTTGTCTTTGCGCTTCTTCGCGGTAGCGGGCATCGGAGGATCCGACGGCATATTATAATTACACCGCTTACCGAAGACTAGCCTAGCGCAATCTAACCTTCGTTTTATGGTGCGCTTATTAAACCTAGCACAAAAGCGACACCCGACTACGTCGTGCTCAGGTCCCAAACAAGGAATACAAAGAGAGTGATAATCCCTATACGGTATCTGTTTCCCACAAGAAATACAATTATTCACTTTTTCTGACATCCGGAATTAACTGAGGCAAGAAAAAACAAAAATATTCCCCAACGGGGTACTTAGCCCAACTTGGATTCGGTCTGAAACTCAGAATACGAAAATTTCAGAACGCCGAACGGCACTTGCAACGCTGCTTCTGCATCGGACCATGCGGCAAAAAAGACTGAGGATATGACGTCGGTCATGCGCTTTTATACCCTGACGCTCTGTCAGATCTGAGCGCCCATGACCGACGTCAGCCTAATACTTTGGTATTCGGGCCGACCGAGGACAGCGGACTACCCATATGTAAGGACTGCAGCAATGTGAGATGAAGAACATCCCTCTTTTTTAAATAAAAACAGATAAGTTATGTACCATATCAGTTGATACTTTGACAGTAAGAGTTGTTTTTTTGGGATAGCTATCTTGGAATCAGTTTTTTTGTTTCTTCTTTCTAGCATCAGTTCAATGATTTGTTTCTTTTATTCTTTTAAGAGAAGGGACCCATCCATTCCATTTCTTCTGGGACACTATGTTGTTTTTTATGAATATAGCAGCAGCTTCTAAGTCATTAAAGGTTCTTATCTCATTGGCAAAAAGTATTTATATCTTGGCTGGAAAGGCCAGCTATGTTTTATTGTTGTTTTGTTTTAACAATTTTATTATTGGCCAGACTTTTTTTTCCTTTGTTCTAGTATTCTGGAAGAATAATCATTGTCAAACCTTAGGCTTTGATTGTATTTTAAGGATGATTTTCTCCAAGCAGATTTTAATATTAGTTCCTTGCCCAGAAATGAAAGAAATGTTATAACTATGGATCCAGTTGGAGTATTTGTTGAGTTAGAAGTAGGTTTCCTCAGTGTTCTATGCATCCTTTCAATTCCAAATGAAAGTCCCTCTTTCAAGTCTAAAAATTCAAGAATCCAGGTTAAGAATGAAATAATGTCATCTGCTTCAATGTTTTCAGGCAGACCAAAGATCCTTATGTTGTTTTGCCTTTCCCCGTTTTCTAAGTCATCTATTTTGTTAAGCAGCCATGTATTCTGTTTAAGCAGAAATTCTTTTTGGAGTTCTTCCTCTGAGTCTCCCTTCAATTTCATTTAGAAAATTCTCTATTTTTCTATGTTGTTGCTGAAGTAGTTTCTTAAGAGTATCAGTCTGTTTTTGAGAATTTAATTTGAGGATTTCCAAGTCATTATCTTCAAAGATAGTTTGTGTCAGGTAGATGTCATTAATCTGGATGAGAATTCCTTGAATTGTTCTTATTCAGTGACTCAATACATCTCCAAGTAACTTGACAGGAAAATTTTTTGTACATCTCCACCAAAATGGATATCTATGTAGTTTAGTAGTTTATATATTTCTGACGTTTTAAACTTGAAAATAACATTTTCCTATATTATACGAGTTTAATGAGCTCTCAAAAATCACTGCTCTCAGTTGGCCATCTAGGCTCCGCCCCCTTTTTATGAACACTACATGGTACGAGAAGGCTGTCACTAGTGCTCGGAGAATTCCAAAATGGAGTAAGGAGTAATTAAACATTGCTGCTGGAGAAATTTTGGAGATATAATTAAAGCAAGATGAAATCCTAGTTATGGAGTTGGAGAGTGAAGGTATGGAGAGAGAGGGATATTGGAGAACTTAATGAAAGGAGGAGAACCAAATGAAGGTGAGGAAGTGAGTTGAAGTGCTGTGATGGATGGAGTGTTGCTGGAGCTTCTGATGATGAAGCTGAGTAAGTCAGAGAATCTGATTACACAGGCTAAAAGTACAGAAGCAAGTCTGGCTGATGAGTAAATCAGTTTTAAGAATCTGCTTCTGTGACTGCATATTGTGGAGGACAAAAGTGAAGTAAAGAAAAAACATATGCAACACACAACATGAAGAAAGGTGTTAGTCAGCAGTAAATGTACAGCAGCTTCAAAAAAAAAAAAAAAGGCCAGTGAGAAGAAAAAAAAAACACTACTACTACTACTGTCAGGTATGACTATGGATAATATATTATATTATGATTTACTTCAAAAGACTTAAGGACTTTGATACATTTGGGGTCAGAAGATTTTTGTGAACTAACCTTTGACAGTTTTTCATGTACAGAAACATTTGTGGGTAAAACAGAATGACTACTTTCTAGAAGTTGACTTGCATTTAAAAATAAAACTGTGCAGTTCAGAACTTTAGATATGGAGTAATTTGAACTTCAAAACTGTTTTTCTCACAATTTGTAATACACGACAAAGAAAATGTGGGATAATAGAAATGGAATTGTAAGGACAGTAGATAGTAAGTGTGGGTTACACTGAATAAGACCATATCTGAAATAATAAAATAGTAAATGGAAAAAAGAGCAACTGTTTGGTATTGCAGCTGACCCAATGCTTGTTTTTGTTGTGGGGATGAAACATATCTGGTTTAGCAGTGTACAAAAAATATGTGGGCAATATGAGGGGGGAAGGCCATAGCACTAGAAACGGTAAACCATTCCCAAACCAGTATAATGCAAACTAGTTTACGATTTCACTACACTGTGCTAGGGGAAAAAAAAAAAGAACAGGTACATGAAAAAAAATGAAAGGGAGAAGACAAAAGTAGAGAGATATTCAGGAAGAAAGAGAAATGACTGACAAGTGATGAAGAAAGTGAGAGAAATATAACTTAACAAGGAGGAATAATGGTAGAAAAGATTCAGATTCAATCGGAAAATTACGATGCGTTAACAAGTGAAGAGGAGGAAGATGGGAATTAAAACAGAGGAACAGCAAGAACAGAAAAGTTAAATCTACTGGAAGAAGAGTGAGAAAGAAAGAAAAAACATGAGAAATAAAAGTGCAAAAAAGGGGAACAAATGACTTCGGTAATTTTTGGCATTTAATGTGAAAAGCATAAGAAATGAAGTGAGGTTTAATGGTTGTTGAACAGTGCTAAAAGAAAAAGATGTAGACATTATGTTTATTGAATACCACGTGTTAAACAAGGAAAAGAGAAAACGTGTATGGTGTGTAGGATATGAAACGTGTTCTGGGTTAGGGGTGTTAATAAGATTAAGTAGAAATGTTACATGTAACAACTGTGATACCAGGAAGGGTGATATGTGAATTGAGGAAAAATGGAAATTGCCCTAGATTAATAGTAGTATATGGATATACAAACAAGACAGAAAAATGTTATGTACAATAAAAAAAATGTAAAAGTGAACATTTCAATAGTAATGGCTGGGGACCTTAACTGTAATGCAAAAAAGGAAAAATAGCACAAGGTGTAACTGTGATGAAGTGACTGAATGTGGAATCTACAAACAAGGAAAAAAGCAGAGTGGACGTACAAAAGGGGAATTTTTAAAACAGAGATATAATACATATTCAGGTGACATGAATGCAGATCACAGGGCTAAATGGGCTGTTTTAGGTGCTAATTAAGAAATAATGAAAATGAATAAAATGGTTAACTGGGGATACAAGTAAAAATAAAGAAATAAAAGGGGAAGGTGGTAGTAGACACAATGGTGGGTAGTGGTTAAACAGAAACAGACATTTTTGGAAGAATGGTAAAAAAAGAAATGAAGTGAAATATGAAAACATTAAAAGATTTAGAGAAAGGAATGGAAAAAGGAAGTGATAGCATAAGAGAAAGAGGAAAAAAGTGAGAAAAAAATAAGACTATTATAAAAACAAATATTGTTAAATGGAAAAAAGGAAGACGTTTAACTCTTAAGTAAGGGGATAAAAAAGGAATGGTAAGGTAGATGGAAGGCAAGATGAGAATGGAGTAAAATGTAAACAAGAAGTATGGAAACAGTAGGAAAGTTGCAGAAACATTTACAAAAAGTAAAAAGGTGAAAGGGTAAGGTGGAAAAGAAAGGACATTTTTGGACAGAGCAAATGTAAGTTAGAAGAACCACAATGAAAGAACTGGATGATGTTATAATACAAGGAAAGGAAAAATCAGCATCAGTTATATTATGGACACTACAAGGAGATGAGTTTAAGGAAAAAGAACATGGAAAAATACATAATAAATGGCCACAGAAAGGAACAGAAAATGAAAAGATATGCTGAGGTGAACGAATTTATATGGACGAAAGATTTATATGGAATAAGAATTGCATGCCGATATCACTGGGGAATACTATTGATAACATCTTTATGAAAATAATGCAAAAAAAAAGAATGGGGATTATTTTGGAAGAAGTGATAGAAGGGGTATACAGAGTAAAGAGGAAAACAAGTGAATGAAAGCTTAATAATAATAGAAGTAATAGATGGTATTTTAAGGGAGAATAAAATGTAAAGCTGGGTAGCATGGGAAGTAGCAAAAGCATTTCATTCAATATGTTATGAGGCAAAGGGATTACAAGTTTGGGAAAAACTAAAAGTATTAAAAAAGTGTTAAGAGATGTCATGGGCCTTCTTCCCAGCCAAAACTATGCTACAAAATAGCTGATTTTCTTACACCCACTTCCTGACTCTCCCTAAAAAGGGATGTATATAATCCCTAAAACTGAATATACCCTTCCCTTACAGCTGTTGACTCTAGCACAAGCACACAACAGAAACTGCAACAAAAAAAAATGTAAATTCACTCTGCTTGTTTACCAGAAAACTCATCACTGTTTGCTTCTAACCAAGGTCAAGAGGCTGCCAATAAATGGAAAAGCTATCACATTACTTGTTCCACAGATCTATAAAATCATTAAACAAGGTCACTGTACCCCCCCCCCACACTTAAATCCAACTTGCACATAAGACAATTACATGCTAGAAATGACCACAAGGAGGACCTTACCCTGATCAGACCCAGATTTAAAACAACCATTTATGAAAGATCATTTATTTTGCTTGCTCCTGCCATTTGGAATCATCATCTATCTTGTACAATACAAGAAAACACCATTGGTCTACACAAAATGAGACTAAAAGATTCCCTTCTCAACACCTCTTCCTGCTTGTGTTTTAAAGAAAAGGGTTAAGGTGTAACAATTTGCAACCGTAAGACTTATGCTGGTACCTTCTGTTGTAGCAGCTCTCAACTAGCATAAAACTACCACTACAAAGTGTCATCATTAATGTTAACACAAAAAAAGAAGTTATGTCTTACCATAACATTTCATCTGTATTGTTGATCCTTGTTCAGTCATTACGTATGGGTATCGGTTCAGATGTCGGAACCGAGCCGGCCATCTACCAAGCTCGCGTCAGCTACAAACTCTCAAGCTAAACTCTTAGCCATAATTCCCCTCTCCGTTACCGCAGACTGAGTTTGCAAGTCAAAAGAAGGTAGAGGCTACCCTCTGGTCAAATGACCTAAGAGAGATGGTGAGATCCACTAGAAGCCACAGGAGAGGGAAAGAGGGAAGGTTATAATGACTGAACGAGGATCAACAATACAGATGGAACGCTTTGGTAAGACATATCTGATATTGTTAAATCCTCGTTCATTCCTTACATATGGGACAGTCCCCAGCTACCTCTATTCCTGGGAGGCTCTCATGGAAGGACATTGCTGAGCACCCTAGAACCAAAAGATGCTCTTCCCCTGGAGGCCAAATTCAATTTGTAATGATTGAAGGTATGAGGCGTAGCCCAAGTTGCAGCTGCACAGATGTCATGTAAAGAAGCTCTGGCATGGAAGGCAGCAGAAGTTGCCACCAACCTTGTCGAATGAGCCTTCATGGTATTAGGCAATGGGATATTATGTTTTGTATAAATGAAGGTCACACAGTCTTTCAACAATCTAGCTAATGTGAACTTAGCCACAGCAGATTCTCATCTAGGTCCAGAATAGGCCAAACATAACTGGTCAGACTTGAGAGGACCTAGTCCTGTTCAAGTGGAAGCAAATTTGCCTGTGAATATCTAGAGTATGTAGGCAATACTCTCCTCTGTTTGAATGACTGGGAAAGAAAACTGGCAATTCAATGGTTTGATTAATGGAAATTTCAGAGATCACTTTTGGCAGAAATGAAGGATTAGTTCTCAAAGACACTATCTCTATGAAAAATCAAGTATGGACTCTTGATGCATAAGGCTTGAAGCTCAGAGATAGGTCTGGCAGACGTAATAGCGACCAAAAACAATGTTTTCCATGACAAATATTTGAGGTCGCAAGAAGCTGGTTCAAAGGGTGGCATTGTCAGAGCTTGTAGAAATAATGGTAGGTCCCATGACTGAATAGGTTCTCTAAAAGGGAGCTTCAAATGATTCACACCTTTTGTGAAGGTCTTGCATAATTTGTGTGACAAGAGAGGAGTCTTGGACACCGTCATGGAAATTAGATATTGAAGCCAAATGAACTCGAATGGTAAAGGCCGTAGACCCGATTGAAAAAGGTCGGCCAGATACTCTAGTATTATTGACACCGGTGCGGAGAAAGGATCTACTTGTTTTTCTTTCAGCCAACACTTTTCCACATAAGTAATTCTAGTGGAAGACTTACGAGATGCAATAAGAATGTCCCGTACAGGTAAAGAAAGATCATTCTGTCTGGCAATTAAGGGAATTGGAGGAGCCAAGTTGTGAGCTTCAGGCTGTCCAAGTTAGGATGAGTCAGGTTCTGTGGATGTGAGATCAACTCCGGGGTTGGATGGAGAATCCATGGTTGATCTAGCAGGTGAGGCTCAAGGAAGGGGAAACCAAATCTGATGAGGCCAATATCGTGCTATGAGGATCACCTTGCTCTTCAACTGACGGGCTTTCTTCAAAACTGGAGAATGAGGGGAAAGGGTGGGAATGCATAAAGAAAACCCGAGGGCCAACCGTGGACTAGAGCGTCCCTGGGTGACTGTGCTGAGGGGGAAATCAGGGCGAAGTAGTTGCTGCATTTGTAGTTGGTCAGGGATGCATAGAGGTCGCAGCAAGGATGGCCTCAGTGGTGGGAGATCTCCGCCGCTATCAAGGGATTCAGGGACCACTCGTGAGGGTGTAGAATGCACCTGCTGAGTCTGTCTGCTATCACGTTGGAACTCCCGGGAATGTGAGTTGCTGGAAGAAAACGGTTGGTAGCCATCACCTATTGCCATATCCTCATGGCCTCTCGACAAAGGGGGCAAAGATTTGGTTCCACCTTGTTTGTTGATGTACCAGACCACTGCCATGTTGTCTGACTGAATCGCAATCATCCCAGACAGCAGCAGGGGATGGAATGCTTGCAATGCCAGAAGCACCGCCCTCAGCTCTAGAATATTTATATGCAGTTGGGCCTCCAATTCGGACTAAGTGCCTTGGACTATCTGCCACTGACATAGCCCCCCCCCCCCCATCAGGGAGGCATCCGTGGTCAGTTTAGCCCTGGGTTGCTGGGGGGAGAAAAGTCGAGACCATTGTGACGGGTTGTGGGTCATCCACCAATTTAAATCCAGTTTGCACCTGAGGGTTACTCGAATCTTGGCTGAAAGAGGATGCTGAAAAGGATACCATTGGGTGAGCAGTAGCCATTGTAGAAGCCTCATATGAAACCTGGCCAGGGGGACAATAGTGATGGAGGCTGCAATGGAACCCAACAGCTGTAGGATAGAGTGAGCCGTGGATTTCTCCCTTGAAAGGACTGGGATCAGTTGTTGCTTTATCCTTAGAATTCTGTGCTCTGGAATGGATGCTCTGCAATTCTTTGCATCCAAGATGACCCCTATGAATTCTGTGCACTGAGATGGGGTGAGATTGGATTTTTGCCAATTTATGGTTATGCCTAGCCTTTGTGTAGCAAGGAGAGGGTATGCCAGGGCTTCTTCCAATAGATGTCTGGTGGGGGCGGAAATGAGCCAGTCGTCTAGGTATGGAAACACCTGGAATCCTTGTAGTCGCAAAGTGAGCTGTGACGACTGCCATGCACTTTGTGAACACTCTGGGGACTGTAGAGAGTCCAAAGGGCAGTACTCTGAACTGGTAGTGACTGGCTCCCGCACGGAAGTGCAGAAATCTTATCGATGGCCTGTCCACTTTTATGTGGTAGCACACATCTTGAAGATCTATCGAGCACATCCAATCGTTTTCTTCTAAAAGCGGGAGTATAGACTGCATTGTGACCATCTGGAATTTTTGTACTCTCACAAACTTGTTTAATACACTGACATCTAAAATTGGTTTCCAGTCCCTGGTTTTCTTTGGCACCAAAAATAGTCTTGAGTAGAATCCGGATCTTATCTGGTCTGGAGGGACTATTTGGATGACTCTTTCTTAGCAGCTTTTCTATCAGTAATGCTGCTTCTTCCCTTTGACTGGGTGTAATGTCAGGAAGGTTTTTTGAAGGAACAGGACAAAGATCGAAAGGGATATGATAACCTCTGGTTATAATCCTTTGTACCCAAGAATCGGTGGTGATGGTTAGCCAGGCAGAAGGGTACAAGGAGAAATGACCCCCAACCACCTCCAAAGGAAAGGAGTTGGGCTGCTCTTCAAGAGCACTGGTAGGATTGGCCAGGAAAAAAGTCCCTGGAACCCTGGATACGCGGACCCCCTTTGCCCTGAAAGGGGCGTCTTCCCTGTGAGTTTACCCCTCTGCCTCTAAGGGAGAACTCGGCCTGTGTGTCTTGGAAAGGACCCTGAGATTTCTTGAACCATATCTTCCCACTGTTTTGGTTTCGGGAGAAAGCACGTTGAGGGGAAGAATAACGGACACCTACGGCAGAAAGGGTCTTACTGTCCTGTTTACATCTGGCCAGTGTGCTTTTAACTTTGGGTCCAAACAAAGAGGAGGCCTCAATGGGAGTGTTAAGAAAGGAAGCCTTAAAGGGTTACGCGAAATTGCACACGCGCATCTAGTCTTGTCGTCTCAAGACCACAGCTGAACCCGCCGCTCTAGTTGCTCCTTCTGATGCCTGAGATATCAGTCGCATGGAAGAGTTAGATATTGACTCAATGGTGGCCAGCTGAGGTGCCACTTTGTCATGGACCTCATCAGACATGGCACCAGCCAAGGTTTCAGAGAGCTCGGAAATCAAATCCCTTTGAAGTCTGGTAAAGTGTGCCATGTAATTCAGGAACCTGATAGCAAAAGTCACTGATGCACAGGTGCGCTTCCCTTTCCTGTCCAGTGCCCGGGACTCTCTGTTAGGCGGGTGGACAGTCTGGCTTTCTTCTTCTGCCAGATTTTTTTTTTTTGTTGCAGCCACCGCCAACAGATCATTCACAGGAAGACCTTTAGACCAATGGGGATCCGTAGCAGGAGGGGAAAAATCTTATCTGGCCTCCGGGGAATAGCCTCGACGGTGTCAGGAGCCTTCCACACACACTGCACGATGAGCCAGACAAGTTCATCGGCAGGTGGAGTAACCCAGGAGGTAGGGAGCCGGGAAGCGAAAAGCCTGCAGTAACACAGACTCCTCAGAGGTCAGATTAGAGGGCTGCCAGTCACCTCTCTGTTTAAGGATTTTGAGGATACCACCAAAGGATACCTCAGAGGGTGACAGAGGGGATCCTTCCTCCTCACCAAAGTCCGTGTCTTCAGTGAGGGACTCCTCTGTGGAGTCCATGTGCTTCCTCTTACACAAACTTTTCCGGTGAACTTCCTCAGAGGGAGAAGCTGGGGAAGACAATGGAAAGGGGGTTTCCTGTGGGAATTTGTCCTGAGGTCCTTGCGCCGGTGTCCGCTAGGTGCAACTTGTGAACACAGTGGACCAGCGGAGGGCGAGGGGATAGACAGCACAGTATCACCAGCAGAAGCCAAAGCCTTCTCCATCAGTTGGAAGGCTGGCCCACTTGAAGAGGGGTGAGTGTCCAGGACAGGGGTCAACCCCCTTCCCCTAAATGGCTCAACCTGCCGACCCGGAGTCCCCGGATGGCTGTGAAACAACAAATTACGCGCGTCACAATTGTCATCCTGGGTCGTAGCAAAACTCTCCTGCCATGAAGGCAACTGCAGTTCCTTAGTGAGATCCATAAAGGGAACAGTAAAGGAGGAAGATTGTGCTATATCAATGGACTTCAAAGGCAATGAAGGAGGAGAATAAGAAGAGGTCTTTGGCGATGGGTGATCACCTCCCAAGGAAGGATAGGTCCTGGGGGGAGGGATACCTCTGGCCAGAAGCACTTGATCCACAAGACGCAACACGTCATATTCGGAAAGGTTTCTAGTGGACCTCACGGAGACTGAGGGAGAAACAGGTCTGTCCACAGAAGAAACAAGCTCAATGCCCACCTCACCAGTCCGCACTGAGAACAATGGTACAGAGAGAGAGACTGGACTATGGGTGTCTGCACCAAGGAAATAATCGGTGCCGAGGTCACGGTTTGCACTGAGAAAAGGATCGGTGCCGAAGTGGTTGCCGGTACCGAAGATGGAACCGACAATATTGGTGCCAATAACTGAGGCGTTGGTTCCGAGAAAGATGTCTGAGCCAACGTGGTCAAGATCTGCGCCGAATGAACAGTTGGTACCGGTGTAGTAGTCGCAATAGTCTGAACCAAGGAGCCCCTCGGTACCGATATAGTAAAGGCTACAGGAGAAGACTGAGCCGAGATCACTGACGGCGCCGAAGGTCTAGGCACCGAAAGCACTGGGGCTGACTGAGTGAGCTAGAAGCAGAAACTTTAGCCTTCTTAGGTCTTGGTTGGCGGGAGTCCCCAGCCAGGGATGAAGGCTAAGACTTGGTCTTAGTAGGATCATCCAAAATTTTCTTATGGGCTCTAGGAGGGGTTGAAGCCTCCGACCCAGAAATAGCCTCTGAAAAGGGAGATTTGAGAAGTCCCTTCAGCAACAACTTATTTTTCCTTTCAAAGTTCTATTGGAAAAATGTTTACAAATACCACAGGGCGGGTCAACAGATATGTGGGACACACCCAAGCAATAAACGCACAAAGAGTGTGCATCTGATGTAGGTAATTTGTGTACACAATCAGAACACCTTTTAAATCCTGGACTACCTTTTATCCGCCATGATAGAAAAGGAGACAGAAGAAAAGGTACCAGCAATGGTACGAAAGAATACCTGAAGGTAATGAAGAAAAGGAAGGGATTACCAACGATAGTAAGGGAGAAATTACCTCGCGGTAAAAAGTGCAGAGTAAAGAGAAGAAAACTAAAGAAATTTTGGTTGCTAAATGCGATAGGGTAAGAGACAACAAATTAGAAACTTTTCGGACAGAAAGGTTATATAACAGACTAGTCTGACAACAAATATCTGTACTTAGCTCAAGAGAAGCAGCTTAACACGACCAAATGGCAACGCAGCAAACGAAATCTGGGGTAACAGGGAGAGGGAAATTACGGATAAAAGTTTAGCTCGAGAGTTAGTATCTGACGTGAGCTTGGAAGCTGGCTCGGTTCCAAAGTTGGAACAGATACCCATACAAAAGGAATGAACGAGGATTAACAATATCAGATTAAATGCTACACAGGTGGTTATGTACAATTTTTTGATTCTAAGTTCCTAACAGTGTTAGAACACTTGGATCTGTATATATTAATTATATATCAGATTATAAAGCCTTATTACATATATTATGTTCTTCTAACATCTCCTTCACTGTCATCTCACATTTGCAAGCTTTGCTGGGTCATTGTTTAACACTCATTTTGTTTACGCGCTGTTCATATTTGTAATGTCAACTGCTGCCAATAGGCCAGTGTAGCGGCTCAAAAGGGCCTTTATAACCAGTGAACCTATCTAGTTAATCATCTTCTTTTGGCTTTTCCCAGTTAGGGGTTGCCACAGTGGATCACTGTCCGATCATGACTGGCAGTGGAGTTTTACGGTGTTGAGTTGCCAGCCCAGCACCCAACCTTCTACAGAAGGCACACACATGCACTCATTCATGCCTAGGGTCAATTTAAAGCGTCCAATCCACCTACAGCATGTCTTTGGGATGTGGGAGGAAACCGGAGCACATAGAGGAAACCCACGCGACCACAGGGAGGACATGCAGACTCCAGAGATGGCACCCCAGCCAAGGATAGAACCGGAGAACTTCTTGCTGTGAGGCGGCAACACTAACTTCTGCACCACTGTGGCCGCCCTATCTAGTTACCAATCCGATATCCATAAATAAATAAATACATAGATGGCGGTTAGTCAAAGATAAAAATTAGAAAGTATGTGCAAAATCATTTTGCAGACAGACTGATCATTGGTCAAGTATAAATCATTTCATGCTACAAACATAAAACAGCAAAATAAGAGTCAAATAATTTCAAAGCTGAAACAAAGAAGTTAATACACGACTCAATATAAAGGCATTACTCCATGTTTTTTACCTGAAGCCTACCAAAATCCACAATAAGAAGGTTGGAGCTCCTGTGGTAGAACCCAGTTTGTGGAATTATAAGGTAAGATGGCTTCAAATCAATGCTGAGGTCAAGGATTTTCCGAGTTTCAATAATATGTGTGAGACCTTGAAATAAGAAAGTAGAACGTGGTGAAATGGAGAAGACTACAGTTATCTTCCAAGTCTGTTTAAGGAAATTGTTACACTACTGTTACAAAACTACATGTATAAGAGGCATGCTCTGAACAATTTTTTTATAAGTGACTTTTATTCCCACAATGCTGTAACAGTTTAAAAGAAAAAAAATCTGAGATATTAGCAAGATGCACAATTTAACAACAAAGAGAACACATCTGAAAAAAAGCACTACATCAATACACAACAATTCAACACCGACTATACTTGGAAAAGGATGTCCTGTAATAGACGTTATCTATTTTACTCAGCACAGTACTGTATTTTCTTAATTGTAATTCTATTCCAACAGTTGTAGCTGAGGTCCCTGAAGGTCACTTAACTAGGTATTAGTAACAAGAGAATTTCATCCATAAATGTAGTTGACTCTAGCCCCTATCTACACTTGATAAAATACTCCAATCAACCCTTCTAATGACCACTGCTGGCCGTCAGTGAAAACAAAGTCCCCCAAGAGACTTCCTTATCATTGTTTTGTCTATATCTGCTATTCCCACTCTGAGAATTCCATTTTACATATTCAGTTCATTTACTGTGGGGGGTGGAGGCGAGGACTGGCTCTTAAAGTGCCCTGTGAGGTTCTTCAGTTAGCATGATAGTTTCACTTAGGGCCACTTCTGTTTTAAACCAATAGGACTGGTCAAAATATGATAAGGGAATACCTGCTCTCAGCTTATTAGGTCCAGGCGGACTAGACACAGCTGAATATCTTCTAAAATTTCAGCTAGTACAGGAGATATAACATATTTATGTTTACATTCTCCTAGTTCATGCCTTCTGCATCTAAAATGTTTTGGGCTTATAGCAGGGACAATCCTTTTAATCTTTGCGGGTGTGTAACAATGTTTATTGATGCCAACCAAAAAAACATTTTCAAGAAAGGGTGGAATACACACTACAAAGTGAAATTGCTGCCCAAATCAAAGGACTGACAGATACTCTCAATGTCTCCTTCCAAGTCTGCCCTAAACTTATCCCCAATGATTTATCAAAATTCTACACATACTGCTTATATTCCAAGCAAATATTTGCCTCTAAGATTATATTTACTAAATATGGCCTGCCTTTGGCTGACATAACGCATGTGTTTACACTCATCATGCATTTCATGGAGGTCATCGATACAAAGAAATGTATTTGTGTTGGTAAACAGATTCATACTTCAAACATTATCCCCTTTATCCAAGATGCTGGAAAAAATGTACACAGACAAATACTAAACCACTTCCACGAACACTAGTAGAAGTCAGCAACCACGAAAAATAACACAGAAAAAACCAGTGCCATGCCAGTCAAGCGTTTATTGCGATCTGGTACCTCGGCTTTTCGCCTTCAAATGGATCACAAATTCAAGGTGCTGTTAACTACTTATTTATACACATCTTAATAAGTTAATCAGCACCAGTTATTCAATCAGCTTTTACAAATCAGTTTAAAGTGCTCAAGCATTTTTTTATTCCTATGAAACATAGCTCATAATCATTAAAAACAGAATATCAGCATTCAATCATTCATATTATTATATAATTCATGAATTTCATATATAAACATTCTGTAATTTAATAATATAACTATAAATATATGTTAAAGAGAGAAATTCAAATGGATTAAATTAAATAATGACCAAAAGAAAAAAACAAAACCTCTATCTATCTACACAAATATATAACCATGTATAGAAAAGGAAATTAAACATCCAGACTAATTCATTGTTATCAGCTGATAAATAATTTGTGAAGACAAAGCAAAATAAATATATCAAAATATATGTGTACATTCATATGAGTGGATATAAAAAAATAAAAAATTAAATATTAAATACTTTACTCTAAGTTAAGTCCATGTGGTTTTAGTGTATTAAATTTTAAAATTAGCCTGGTCTCTAGTTCAAGTAATTTTGGAACAATAGATCCCCCATTTTCATAGTTAAAGGGTTGGCCCAACACACAAAATTTTAAACTACTCGCATCACCTTTATGTTTATCCAAAAAATGTTTAGCCACAGGGCTATATTCATTTTTATTCCTAATATCTTTTACATGTTCCAAAACTCGAACACGAACCATCCTCTTAGTCTGAGCTATATACCACATATTGGGGCAGGAACAACCCAATGAATATACCACTCCCGTAGATTTACAATTGAAAGAATACCTAGCTTTAAAAGATACACCATTAATATTGGTTACATTATTAACTCTGCTACAAACACTACACTGTCCACAAGGAAAAGTACCTACAGTACTCTCAATGATATCCACATTATCTTTGCCACAGAAGTTGTAATTTAATAATTCCTTTAAGTTTTTACCCCTTTTATATGAGAAAACAATATGTTTGGGAAAAATTGACCCTATATTTTCGTCTTCACAAATCAAATACCAATATTTTCTTATAATATTACTTACTTCATTAGAAAGTGGAGAATATCTAGTTACAAAAAATAGATTAGATTCACTAGTCCCCATATTATCAGTACTTCTTCCCCTAAGTGTAGTATTAGCTCTTATGCCTCTAGTTGATACACTGTGTCTCTCCTGTCTCAAATGGTCTAGATCTCCAGAGTAAGAGTGATCTAAAATTCCCAAAACTTTATTTTTAGAAATTAACAAATGGTCACTTCTATAACCTCTTCTAAATAGTCTAGATTCAACTTTATTTAATTCAAAATATCTATCATTTACATTACTGGTATGATTGAAAATTCTTTGAAATTCACCAAAGGGAAGGGACCAGATCAGATGTTCCGGGTGCATACTATCTGCATGTAGGAACATATTCACCGAGGTTTCCTTCCTATAAGGTTTGTATCCTATTCTATCATCTTCATGATATAGGGTTATATCAAGAAAATTAACCCTATTCCTGTCCATTTCATAGGAAAATTTTAAACCATGATCATTATTATTTAATTCCTCGATGAATTCTAAAAATTCAATGGTCTCACCACTACATATAAGTATCAAATCATCAATATACCGTTTGTAAAATATTACATTTCTTTGATAGAAGGAAGTTGAATAGATGTATAATTTTTCAAAAAAATCCATATAAAGTATGGCATATGAGGGTGCAAAGGCAGCACCCATAGCCGTCCCTTTAATCTGAAGAAAGAAATCCTTCTTGAAACGAAAATAATTATGGGAGAGACAGAATTCTAATAATAGTATCAAAAAAGAGGTTCTGGGACCATCTCCCAACATATTCTGAACAGCTTCCAATCCCCACCTTTTCTTGATGTTAGTGTATAATGCCTTCACATCTATAGTTACCCAATAAAAGCTGTTATCCCATTTGATTCCACTTATTTTGGCTATTAAATCCTGGGTATTACAGATGTGAGCTGAAATTTTAGATAGATAACTTTTTAAATGGAAGTCCAAAAAAATATTCACCTTACTCAAAAATGAACCTTTGCCTGAGACTATCGGTCTCCCAGGTGGCATTGTCAGATTTTTATGCACTTTAGGTAATGCATAGAATATTGGAGTCAAAGGTTTTTTAACATATAACTTTCCTATATCATTCTGATTAAGAAAACCAAGACGTTCCCCTCTTTCCAAAAGGTCCAAGAGTTCACTATTAAATTCAACAATTGGGTCATTAATTAAACGTTTATACTCATCTTGATTTTTTAACAAATCAAAAACCATTTTACAATAGTCATTTTTATTCAAAATGACCCAATTGCCACCTTTATCTGCACATTTGAAAATAAACTCAGTTTTAATTTTTTTCAAATATTTTAATGCAATCCATTCATCCTTATTTAAATTATAATGTTTGGTCAAATATTTTAGACTTTCCATTAACACTGTAACCTCCTTAAACACTACTCTAAAAAAGGTAGAAATTGCTGGTACTTTTATATTTGGTGTGAAAGTACTCTCAGATGCTATGGGTGGAACAGTGAGTTTACCATAGCCCGTAACAAACATTTCACCATCCTCAATGTTGTTAGATATGTCTTCATCAAGTAAATCAAAATCAGCATTTTCATAGTCATAAATTGATACATTCATTAATTCATTATCAATACTTTCATTAGTTGTATTAAAAATATCAGTATTACACATCTCATTCGTATTAGTGCTATTGCCATCATAGAAAAATACTTTCAGATACAATTTTCTAATAAACTTTTTAAGATCAAAATAAATATCACTTAATGAAGAAAAAAACGTTGGTACAAATTTACTTCCTTTCAGTAACAATACTAAACCACCTCTTACAGGCAAACCTAATTACAAAACCACCTCTTACAGGAAAACCTAATTACACCCACACAGCATGGTTTCCGACCTTCACACAGTACTACCACTGCCCTCCTAATCTTTCGCAAACAACAATGCCTAAGCCAGAGACAATAAAACTCATAACACCCTCTATTCCTTCACCTATCCAAAGCATTTGGTACAGTTTCCCATCCCGTCCTCCTAAACAAACTTTCTAATCTACAACTCTCTACCTCCTGGTTTAACAACTACCCCCTCAAATAGATATCAGTCCGTCAGATGGCAAATGCCCCCCCCCTTCCGTCTTAAGACTGGGGGTCCCAAGGGTTCTATCCTGGGTCCCCTAATTTTAATATATTTACAAATACCGTCCATGTCTCCTGCCCCCACTCTACCTTAATACAGTATGCAGACAATTCCGCAATTAACACCTCACAACATACAAAATCTCCAATGTCACTCAATCTCTGCACCTAGCAGAATAGCTAACTGAAAATAACCTGCTTCTCAAACCCTATAAGACCAAGCTTCTCATTTTCCTTCCAAAAAACCTCAATCCAGCTTAAGACAACTTCACCATCTCATCCTTAGATAATACAATTTCCCCACTGATTGCTTCGTGTTACTATAGACCAATTAAAATTTGACCTGCATGTCTTAAACTGTATCAAAACGTCCAATTAGAAACTAGATCTTCTATACCGCAACAACAAATATATAACTAACAAATCTAGACCTATACTGGCTCAAACATTTATTCTACTATCCTTGCTTATGCTGCTTCCACATTAGCTAATCTCCAAAATAACCTCTTATTCAAACTAAAAACCTATAATAAGATAGCAAGTTTCACAGCCAGTAATAGCTACAAATCCCATCATTTTATATCCCTGAAAAGCTTAAGATTGCCTGAGCTTCTCCACATGCTTCAAATATCACAACTACAAATTGCACACATCATCCTAAACAGTCCCAACTCCTGCCTTGCCCTTACATCCATAATTACACCCTACACACCCAATCGTGACCTCAGAAGCACACAACAAAACCTTCTGCAGGTGACCAAGCCAAAGAAAAATATTGGAAAAATACTTTACAGCAGTGGTGCACAACCTTTTTGTGGGAAAGTCCACTACACAAATTCTTAATGCATCTGCAGGCCACCTCAAAACATAGTAAATTGTTACAAGTTAACAACAGGTAGAGATGACTGGCATTTTTACTTAAGACAGCAGTCATGAAATTGCCTGTTTTCTACATAAACTTTGCATTTAATTTTTTTCTGGCTTGCAGCCATGACTTATTACAAAACTCTTGCAGAAAGTTACTACTGTTTACAGACTACAAGCTATAAACCACAAAGAATAGTTACTTCCCCAGCTAAAATTAGAGATGTGTGCAATTAGGCAAGTAAGCACATCCTGGAAAGTTTGCATGACTGGAGTAAAGCATAACATTCTTTTACGTTTTAAAAAAATTTAGTTGCTCTCTGGAGGCCAGACTGTGTTGCATCGAGGGCCGGATTTGGCCCTAGGGCCAGACATTGGGTACCACTGCTTTACAATCATTCAATTGCATACTCATGGAACAAACTTCCATTGTCCCCTTGCTCCACTACCAAAAGTGGCAACTAAAAATTTGTTTCTAACATGCATGGATATGTACTTGTCATGAAATTACCTAATTAATTTCTCTTCTCTCAATTAACCTATCTGCCTGCTATCTACCTAAACCGTCTACATTGCTCTTTGCAGTTAGTACTTATGCTATTAAATAGATCTTTGTTGTATTATGCCATGATGTTACTCTGAATTTTTTTTTTAGGCACTGCTACATTCCTTGTAAATAACAATGCTAACCACATTTCTCAAACATAATGCTACTGCATTCTCAAAAAATACTGTACTTTTGCCTTGCATATATTTGTATTGTATACCTCCCTCTGTTTTTCTACTGTCAAGTATCTTACAACTTTTGAATTGTTAGGTTTTTCTTACTTTTTAATTACTTTCCTGGAGCTTTTCTCCTCAGATATCCACTGAAAAGGGCTCTCTGGGTCGAGTCAGACTAACCCAGTTAACAAATCTAAAAACAAACACCATGAGCTAGAGCTCTCCGCTTTTAGGCCATGGATCATATATGTCACTTTCTGTCGTAAATAGGCTGCAAAGTGTTTGGGGTATTCCCTGAATTTACAGTCCCTCCAACTGTATGTATCATATCTAATGCTTTAACTTCTGTTCGCATTTAAAACACTGTATGCATCAAGTCAAACTCAATTCTCCATCCAGCACCTCCTCTTGGTTTCTGTCTATTGTGTAGCAACATATACTACTCAGTACGCAATGAAAAATCAAGTGGGCATTACTGTTCATTTTGGACAAAATGCAAGTACAATTCGGAAAACTGATCTGCAGTTTTAGGCCTGCTACTGCAAGATGCAATAGCTAGGCTGGAAAAAGGCAAGTTCGCAATTTGATAGGGGGAGTCCCTGAATTATGAAAAACTGTTTGCTTCCCAAGATATAATAGCAAACTATACAAGTCACTTTTACCCTATAAAATATTTTTTTTTTCCAAGGGGTCAGGCACCTCTGAGATCTCCAAAGTGGACATCTGAACCTGCCACACTCCTGCTGATTGTGTATATACTAACTCTAAAATCATTGCACCTCAGAGAAAAGGCAATTCTTCAAATATAGTAATATCAGACTCAGTGTATACATATTTTCCCAACAGCACTTAAATTTTCACAATTGCAATGACAGCACTTCCAGTTCTTTAGCTTCTAATAGAAATTCACAGGAAAGGTATTTCACACACAGTTTCACTAATGATGCTTCTCCATGACAGGTTTTATCATTTTCCAGGGCAATAATTACAGGCAATTCTCCTTTGTGAAAACTGCCAAGACAAAAACACAAATGGAAGTGGCCACATACAGTACCATTCTGTAAGCTGCACATCCCCATAACAGTACATGTTACAGTTCCACATTGATCCAGTAGTCTTTAGGCTACATGGGTTGCATCCTGCCTAGGATACAATTGGCCAGCTTCACAAAGCTTTGGCTCCCTCCCACACCTTAACTCTAACTCCTAATTGGACAACCCTGTGAACAAAAATGAGCATTCAGACTAAAGATTTCTTCAGGTCTTTCTTTCCACCTTGAGAAGCACCATCTCTTAGACTTCACAGAAGCAGCAGCCAGCTTCAAGCTTCCTTTCTAGAATAATTCCCTTTTTGAGGAACCCTTCCTCTCAGAGTTGTTAACCTTTTTTTAGAAAAAAAGTCACTTTTATTTTTTACTTAGGCATTTTGCAGCATTTCTACTTTAAGAAACCCATTCAAGTTTATGCGTAACTGCAGTTTCCTGTCAGGGAACTACTATTTTTAAATATAAGGTGTCAGACTGTTGAAGACCTAATACAGTTACATGTATGCCAGATTTTTGCCAACAAGCTAATGCTCTAATATAACTTCAATTTCCCTTTGTTGTTGGCATGATATTTCTATTTTTTTGTCCTAAAGTTTCTATATAATAAAAAAAAAAAAAAAAAAAAAAAAAGCTTCCGTTTCATCTGTCTTAATTCAGCAGGTCTGAAATTTGTATCAACAGTAAATTGAAGGGACATTAGCAACTTGGAGCTCAACATTCCTCCCACTGTCTGTGACGCATCTACAAGTCAGTCTGGAAAAAATAAGTTGTGTCTTACCATAACGTTCCCATCTGTGTTGTTGATCTTCGTTCATTCATTACTGATGGGTTATCGGTTCCGTATTCCGAACCAAGCCGGCCAATATCAAGCTCCCGTCAGCCAAAAACTCTCGAGCCAAGGTCGTACTCAGAATGCTCTGCTCCCTGTTACCTTCTGTTACCTCAGATCGAGTTTGCAAGTCGATAGATAAAAGTAGAGGCTACCTCTGATCATAACAGTCCTATCAGAAAGGAGTACATAAAGATCAACTAAGAACCTCCGGATGGTGGATGGAGGGTGGGAAGTAATGAATGAACGAAGGTCAACAACACAGATGGAATGTCATGGTAAGACAAATTCTTTATCTGATGTTGTTAATCTTCTTTCATTCCTTACTGATGGGACAGAGTCCCCAGCTACCTGTATCCCTGGGTGGTCCTCATGGAAGGACATTCCTGAGCACCAAGGAACCAAAAAAAGCTCTACCTCTGGAGGCCAAGTCCAATTTGTAATAAAGAATAAAGGTACAAGGTTTCACCCAAGTTGCAGCTGAGCAAATATCAATGAGGGAAGCCTTAGCATGTTTCACCCAAGTTGCAGCTGAGCAAATATCAATGAGGGAAGCCTTAGCATGGAAAGCTGCTGAAGTTGCCAAAGACCTTGTAGAATGTGCTTTGACTATGAGGCAAGACGAGATTGTTTTTGTTGTAGATAAAGGTGATAACATTTCTCAACCATGAAGCCAATGTAACTTTTGATGCAGGATGACCCCATCTAGGTCCACAAAAACACAAACAGTTGGTCTGACTTACAGGTAGATTTTGTTCTGTCCAGATAAAATCGTATTTGCCTATGAACATCCAGGGACTGCAGGCAATACTCTCCCTTGTTAGAAAACAACAACAAGGTAAGAAAAAAGGGCAATAAAGGGAAAAGACTAAAGGGAGAGAGTTTAAAGTGTGCGATAGGGTAGGAAAATATTAGAATAAACTTGAGAAAAATTTTAGAGTAATATATAAACTGTCAAAAAATTAGACACTTAGCTGAGAGAGTGGCTTTACACAGCTGTTCAGCAATGTGGCAAATGAGATCCGAGTTAACAGGGAGCAAAGCATTCTGGGTAGAACATTGGCTGGAGAGGTTTCGGCCGATGCAAGCTTGATATTAGCCGGCTCAGTTCCGAGGATGGAACAGATAAACCCATCAGTAAGGAATGAACGAAGATTAACATCAAATGGTGTTTTTCTATAATCTACCAAAGCAAGATGAATGTCCTCCTAGTCTGGAATATCATCACATCTTTTTAACTGTTAAAGTACTGAGTAGTACTTTTACTCATCTATTAGACAGATATCTTGGACTCAAAGTAAGACGCTGAAATTAATAAGCTTTAGAAAAAAATGCTTGGATTTCTTGACTAAACAAAAGCTGTCCACTGTCTGACATTACTTACTCAAAATGTCATGTCCATGAAAGACTGATTTAAGCACATTTACTTCAGTAGTTTACTATCTTAACTGGGCAATTTCTAGACAGGCTGAATAATTTAGCAATAATGCATGACTTGAGTGTGTGGATATCTCGGGATAAATCTATGGTCGGTGTGATTTGATGACGAAGCCAAAGCCTAGATATATTAGGATATGAATCTATCTTACTAATATGCCTTATTTACCTGCTGATGACAGTTTATAAACATTCCTTTAACCAAATATTTAATTTACCATTAGTTCTGCAAAAGAATAGGAAATCAAATAGCGTTGTCTTTCATGGCATGAAACACTTAACAATGATCTCCATGGAGGAGGCTGCAAAAGACTGAGTACAGATAAATGGTTGCCCATCTTGCCTGATTAAAAAAAAAAAAAAATCAGTGGTCTCAAAAATCTTAAGTTGTGTAATATGTGTAGATAAGTACATGCCAAGAGGTGGACTATATGCAGTAATGTGTCTGATAAGATACGAGTAAAGAGGAATAAAGACTTCTTTTGATATAGTGGAGATGCCTTTGGAAATTGAGCCAGATAAAAGGCTTTCTGAACTACTGCAGAGACATAATGGCAAAATGATAAGGAATCAAGAGTACCCAGATCGCCTACAACAGTGTCTGACTGCAGGGGTACATCTCCTGTATGGTAAGTGAAACTGTTTTGTTTACCAACATGAACTAAGCTACATTTTTTACATTTAATTTGAGATCATCCTCCTTGCATCAACTGTTAACACAATATAAGCAGTGATGGAACAATTCTGAGTCAGCTGAACATCTAATAGCAACACCCAATTTACAGTCATCTGCAAACTTGGTTAACCACAGGCCAGAAGGACTGGCCTAAAGGTCTGAGAAATAAATGCCAAATAGGAGATGGTCCAAGATTGAGCTGTCTTGGACCACTGGTAACTGTTTTGCTGCTACTCTAACCACATGGGCTCCGTCAGACACCCAATTAGCCATCTGTCACACAATATAATATTCATATCATTTATATTAAGAATTACAAGTTTATCAACACTGAATACATGGGGAAAAGTGGGAAAGGCCTTGGCCAAGTCCAGATACATTGTATGCGCTGAATAACCACTATCCACTGCTTCAATTACTTTTTCAAAGAAATAATTATGCAGCGCGTCTCCATAGCAGTTTGGAAACTATATAATTTCTAAAAGTCATCTCCACTAGATCCAAAGTCTTAACTCCCCTTTATTCATTTCTTATCAGACCCACTACTGGAAATAATGCACCTTTTGGTATCCATTTATCTACACATTACACAACTTGAGAGATCCCAGAGACTCATACATAGAAAGATCAGTGGCCTCTGTGAAGATATGTGAAGGATGCCAGCATAGCTAGACAGAATTTTGTAGATAATTCCGTCATTTGTAAATATTAATTTAAGCTACAGGCTCGTTCTCTTAAATGTTAAAAGACTGTATTGGATGTTGAACTGCAAAAATGTAAAGTACAGTTGTGTACCTACCATAAATGTAGATGTTCGAGTATATTCACTGTTGCAGTCATTACACTTGGTTTATCCTGCTGGCAGGCTACCGGCAGTCGGTCTGAATTCCAAAGTCCTGGTCTGGCCTAAGTTGCTGTCGCCTCTTCCCTGAAGTCAGTGTACCAGGGGTAAAAAAGATGCAGCCAATGCCATTTTCTTCAGTTTTTCTTGCCCCAGATGTCGGGTGCCCCAAAAAGGTAGGCTAAAAATTCTGCTTATAAAAAAGCATGCAGTAACATAATCATTACCTTCATCTACAAGCAAATACACCACATAGGTTGTATAAGATAGAGAAGTATAGATAAGTCCCAGCAAAGAAAAGGGGGATGGAGGAAGGGTAACCTGGACTGCAACAGTGAATACACTCGAACATCTACATTTATGCTAGGTACACAACTGTACTATGTTTATCGTGTTTCACTGTTGCAGTCATTACACCTGGATTGAATCCCAAAGCTGAGGTTGGGAGGCTGGGCCTAAATAGAATTAGGAGTGGCTATGAGGAACTGCAGAACTGCAGTGGCAAAGCCTGCTCTGGATTTAGAGTAAATAGGTAAGTGGTAGTGCTTTGAAAAAGTGTTCAATGAAGTCCAAGTAGCAGCCTCCAAAATATCCTTGGTTGGTACTCCTCTGAGGAAGGCTGCAGAAGTGGCTGCTGCTCTGGTTGAATGTGGCCTAATGCCCTTAGGCACTGATTTGCCATGTTGTGAATAGCAGAAACGAATGCAGTGGCCTATCCATTTTGAAATAGTCTGCTTTGAAATAGCCTTTCCTTGTGATCCTGCAACATATGCCACTAAGAGTTGCTCAGCCTTTCTGAAAGCTTTAGTTTTGTCCAAGTAGAAGCGTTAACTGCCTGTTATGTCCAAAGAATGCAGAAGTCTCTCCCCTTTATTCTGTGGGTTTGGATAAAAGGTAGGCAAATAAATGGTTTTGGTTAAGAGCCACACTGGACACTACCTTAGGCCTAAATGTTGGGTTTGTCCTTACGGAAACCCTGTCCGGATGGAAAATAATAAAAGGTTCCACAGCCATTAATGCCTGCAACTCTGAGACTCTTCTTGCTGAAGTTATTGCTAGGAGCAGAGCTGTTTTCCATGATAAGAATTTTATCTCAGCTGTATTGGCTGGCTCAAAAGGAGGCAGTGTGAGCTTTTCCAAGACAAAATTGAGGTCCCATGCAGGTATTGGTGCTCTCCATGGAGGTGTTATATTTTTGGTCCCTCTGAGGTACTGCCTTAGCAGTGGCTGTGAAAAAATAGGTGGGTCCGTATTGTAATGAGCTGAAATGGCAGAGGCATGGATCTTAACTGATGAGAAGGATAGGCCTTTGTCCAGCATCTCAGTTAGGTATTGTAAAATCTGAGGAATATCTGTTACAAGCATGTCAATTCCTTGTACCTGGTTCCAAGCACAAAATCTCTTCCATTTTTCTGCAATAAGATTTTCTGGTGCTGGGCCTCCTGGCCTCCAAAATAACATCCATAACCGCTTTAGAGAGAGGTGTGTTCTGAATGGTTACATTATCCGCCATGCAGCCAGATTTAGGGTTCTGAGTTGGCTGTGCAGGATCTGATTGTTTTGCTAGGTCAGTAAATTAGGAATTTGAGGCAATGTCCAGGCTGGGCCTTGAGACAAGCTCTTTAGGATTGGGTACCAGTGCTGGCGTGGCCAGTCTGGGGCAATCAGCATCATTTTTGGCTTCTTTTGTCTGACCTTTAGGAGTACCTTAGGGAGGAGAGGCAGTGGAGGAAAGACATACACTATAAGGTTTTTCCACCTGAATGACACAGCATCCACTTTCCATGCTTGTTTGTGATAAGTCCTTGTGCAGAATCCCTGTAGTTGACAGTTGTGAGGGGAGGCAAATAGATCTATGTCTGGGCATCCCTATTTCCTTGTTATCATGCTGAAGATTTGTGGATCTAGTTTCCACTCGTGAGGATCCATGAGGTTTCTGCTTTGTTAGTGTTCCAGAGCATTTGTTTTTCCTGGCAGGAATTGTGCTTGCAGGTGTACTTGATAAGTCAATGCTGTGTTCCACAAAATCATGGCTTGTCTGCAGAGGGGGTAAGGATGTGTGCCTCCCTGCTTGTTTATGTACCACATGACTGTAGTATTGTCCGTCTTTATCAGCAGTTGTCCTGGATGAAGTAGATCCTTGAAGGCTGTCAGGGCATTTTGTACAGCTAGCATCTCTTTTTGATTGATGTGAAGATGCCTGTGGCTTGCGGGCCATGTGCCCTGAATACATTTTCCTGCCATGTGGGCCCCCCAGGCATAATCTGATGCATCTGTTGTTAGTGTTTGCCTGGCTGTGGGTAAAGTGAATGGCTGTCCCTTGTTGTGGTGACAGGCCTGTGCCCACCATCGAAACTCCTGTTGCAGGCAGGGAATGAGGGCAATTAATGTTTCCAGGCTGTAGCAATGTTGAGTACAAACACTTTTTATATACCACTGTCTTGCATATGGAATTAGCAGAATGCAGGATGCCATGAAACCAAAGCCTGGAGAATTTTTCTTGCAGATAACTGGGTCTTTGTTGCCAAGCTTTCGAAGTAAGAAGTCAGTTGCCTTCGTCTGGCGTGAGATAAGCCATCTGGGCATTTGTATTTAAGCTTGCACCCAGGAATATTATCTTTTGAGAGGGTACTAGTTTTGATTTCTTTTCGTTTACTGTGTACCCTAGGCAAATTAGTAATTTTTTTACAAACGCCAGATGCTTTAGAATGTCTTTGTTCTCTGCCTGAATAAGGCAGTCGGTCCAAGTAGGGATATAGTTGAATTCCTCTTTGTCTGCAAAATGCAATTACTGGTGCCAGGTATTTTGTGAAGACCCTGGGTGCAGTAGATAAGCCAAAGGGCAGTGCAGAGAATTGGTAGTGCATTGAGCCAGCTATGAATCTGAGGCATCTTCTGCAAGATTGTCTGACTGGGACATGCAGGTATGCCTCTGAGGTCCAAAGTTACAAGCCAAGCCTTCTTGCCCAGCATGGGCAGAAGCTGCTGCAGAGTCAACATTTTGAATTTTGGAATGTCCAGAAAAGTGTTTAGAATTGACAGGTCCAGAATTGGTGTCCAGGCTTTGTCCTTTCTTGGTACTAAGAAAAAACTTGAGTAAAATCCTTGTCCCTGCTCTTGTTGTGGTACTGGCTGAATAGCCCTCATGCCCATGAGAGATGAAACTTGTTTTTGTGCCTCTGCCCATTGATTGTGTGGCAGGTCTGGCATACCTTTTGCCTTTGGAAGGGTGTGAAAGTGGAACCTGTAGCCCTGAGAGACTAGAGACTATATTTAAGACCCATTTGTCCTGGGTGATCATGTGCCAATCTTGTGAAAAAAGTGCTAGCTTTCCCCTAAGGGTGCTGCCAAAAGATAAGTGCTTGGCATTGGCAGAGGAAAGTCATTGGGACTGTTTCCTATATGGCTGTGATTTGTCTTCTCTGCTTTTGGAGGTAGAAGCACCCCATTGTTTGGGCATGTATGAACCCTGGGGCTGTTGTCTGCCTCTAGGGCATCTTTATCTGCCACTTTGTGGCCTGTCTGACACTGGAAAGCACCAATTCTTAGAAGGTCAGTTCCTGCTAAATCTGGGTGGTTGTACCTGTAAAAAATCCTTTACTGTCTCCATAGATTTCACTTTATCCTCCATTTTCTTCAACACCTCTTCTGCCTTGACACCAAACAAAGTTTCATGCTATAATGGAGCATCCAATAATTTTGCTTTAACATGATCAGGCAGATTCTGTTCCTTTAACCGAGCATGCCTTCTAATGACAAAACCTGTAAGAGCAGCCCTGCAAGAGGCCTCCAGTGAATGAAAACCACATTGCAAAGTATGCTTTCCCACTTGTTCAGCTGCATGCAATAAATCCTGCATTTCCTTGTTTTCAGAACATTCAGAATTTGTCAACATTTTCTGTTTTAGCAGTGACATTAAGTATTGCTGATATTTAAGCATATGAAACTGACAATTTAAAGGCCTTACAGCCAAGGTAGCAGAAGTGTAAACCTTTTTCCCCCATCTGTCAAGTGCCCTAGAGTCCCTATCTGAGGGGACAGGGTTTTTGCAGTAGAGGCCTTGACCCCTTTGGGACCCTGAGATATAGTTTCTGGGTCAGCAGCAGGGTTTTTATATAGAAATTTATGAGAGTCTGGAACCCTGTAGTATCTGTCTGGCTTAACAGGTGCAGGAGGTAAAGAGTCGGGAGACAGGTCGGACTCTGAAAACACATCACCTATAATGTCTAGAACAGGTGGAATAGCAAGAGGTCTGTGCTGAGGTAGTAGAAGAAAGTCTTGGAGCCTTTACTTTTCTTAGATTCAGATTAATCTTGGCTCTCCCAGTGGAAATGCTCCCTCATGGTATGCAGGGTTTCCCCAAAGGAATAATCCTCAGGAGGAGAAGCTGAAGGTATAGATTCTTCAGCATCAAAATCCTCATAGGGAGGAAGAGAGTATCCCTGTTCTGAAAAGGAGTCAGAGGAAATGGAAACCTGATCAGAAGAATCATATTCTGTGTCTTGCCTAGGCCTCTTATCAGGCGGGGGATGGGAACCCCTGATCAAAGTAATTAGGTCTTCGGCCATTTTAAGCATCTGTTTCTTAGGCATGGAAGTCTGTCCAGGAGAATACTGTACTTGTTTCTTTGCCTTTAAAGCTGTTTTAGTCTTTGCCTTGGAAGCTGAGGTTGGCTTGATATACAACTGTGTAGGTCTGAAAACACCCTCAGACGCCGAATGCCTGCTCAGCGGCTCCGGACCCATCTGAGGGAATAGTTTCCGAGTGTCCAATACCTTGAGTATCCAGAGGCCTAGCTGTCTCCACGTGGGAGTCGGAAGCGGCCTGTGGCTCTGAGGTAGCGGGCATCAGGGCTGCGAAAGCGCCTCACTGAGAACCGGCGACTGGCCTAGCGGAGGCCTCGTCGTCAGTTTTGGACCTCGGATGTCTATCCTTTTCCTTTGCCTTGCACTTTTTATGAACTCCGGTCATTGGCTGTTCCGATGGCATTATATAATTAAACCTTCGGCCAAAGTATTGAAAAGCAAAATCGAACCGACGCTTAATAGTGCGTTGGTTAAATCTAGCACAAAACCGACAGCTAGCAACGTCGTGGTCAGGGCCTAGGCAAGGAATACAGTAAGAATGAAAATCCTTATGAGGTATTTGCTTCCCCACAAGAAATACAATTGTTAACTTTTTCTGACATCGGTCTGGAGCAAGAAAAAAGTTCCCCCAATGGGGTACTTAGCTTTATTGAAGACTTCAGATCTGAAATTCGATTTCAAAAATCTCAGGAGTCTGCCGACCGGCACTTTCGAACTGCTTTTGCTTCTGGCACCGCGCGGCAAGAAAGACTGAAAAAAATGGCGTCGGCTGCATCTTTTATACCCCTAGCACACTGACGTCAGGGAAGAGGCGACAGCAACCAACGCTGGACCAAGACTTTGCAATTCAGGACGACTGTGGGTAGCCTGCCAGCAGGATAACCCAAGTGTAATGACTGCAACAGTGAAACACGAACATCAGTGCACTCTGCTGTAAGAAAGCTGTTAAGTCAAGCATTTTATGACTGTTTTGATCTCAGGGTTCGGAGCCATGGTGTCTGAACCAGCAGATTCTTTCTACTGTTTTGAGACTAGAGTTAATTGCTAGATTTTATAAATGTCTTTAATTGCTGTAGTTTCCTGACCAGGTGCAAGCTAAGAAATGCTAATGTAGAGTTTCTGTTAGCCTAGAAAACCAGAGAATTGTTAAGAATGGTGTAATCTATAATGAGTCAGCATGATGCATTATCAATTTAAAAGACTTTTTCAAAGACAGAGCATTTTGCATTTGTCTTCAGAACTGACCACTCACCAGCACTTGCTTTGCTCTGGTCTGTATGTAAGTAGCATCTTAGACTTCAGTCTCTATCTTAGATACAGATAGAAAAGTAAGTTTAGTCTAGCTGGTTTCTGTATTGATGTCAGAACTATTATACTGTACTATTATAAGCATTTTCCTGTGATCTCTGAACTCTTGACTAGCACTGTGTAGTAAGAAGTATTTTCATGGTCTTTATTATTAAATATTTTTAAACCTTTCAACTGTGGCTGTTTTGTGTAGAGGTAATTTAAAGCTCTAGAGTACATTGCATGTCTACAGTGATACTGTACAAAGCCACTCCAAATAAGCCTTGCGGCACAGTCACACTTACCATTTGGATAACAATATTGCACAGTAATAACTGGACACCCCTTTGGTAAGGGTCTTTTTAGTAGCTGATAAGTAAGGGTCCTGGTGGCAGTGATTACTACCTTATACCTTGGACAGAAGGAGCACAGCTAGTGAACATGTGCCAGCCTTTCCCAGGAGTGTCTGTGTGTTTGTATATAAACCATATATGTGTGTGTGTGTGTGTGTGTGTGTGTGTGTGTGTGTGTGTGTGTGTGTGTGTGCTACTTGGGCAGGGACATGAAGCACTGGTTGGACAGAGTGAGTGCTAGGAGGACTTGGATTGGGACCCTGGCTAAGGATCCCACTCTATAGCTGTGCCAGGGGGGAGTCTTACTGGGGATCTGGAGAGAAAGGGAGTAACCAGCCCCAGACCGGCTGTGATCTCTGTGTGCTCTTAGGAGAAATTGTACTATACTGTGTGTGCATTTATTATCCTTCCCAATGTGGACGACCCTCGCTGGTGTTAGTGGTGAGGACTGAGGCTCCTTGATTACTGGGTCAAGGCAAGGGCATCACAGCCTCAAATATCTTATCAGGACACACCATCAGCCCTTGCTCTCTATAGTCTCTTACAGACTCTGCCATGGAGATTTGTGTTTAGCTTTGTGAGCTATGAAAGATCAAGCCCTATTTAATGACTTATTCTTCACAGAACCTAAAGGGACTACTGCCCAATGCTAAGAGTCTAATCAAGAAACTCTTCTCCCTCCAAATTGTTCCCCCCTGGAGAAAGCAGATGTCTGTGCAGTTATCAAAACATAGTTTAAAGTCATAGACAGCACCCTGGCAGTGCAGTGCTACAATGCCTTCCACACATTTAGACCAGTTACTGCACCAGACACCATAACTAACTACTCCACTATAAACTGGGAATCACATATGACCCCAAACTTACAAGACCAAGGATTCCTGGAGTTTGTCAACACATACACCATGAACATTTAGTCCATACACCCATTACTGGTGCAAACAATACTGGATCTGTTCCTTACTAAGAAAGGAGAATGCTTCACCTCCTCTAGTGCAATCTTCTCTCTGCTAAGGTTGAACAATAAAGCGGTCTCCTTTGAAATAGAAATAAAACCCAGGACCTCTCCTAACCATGGAACAATTAGGAATGCTAACCTTAGAATAAGTGTTCTAGGATAAACTTGCTGCTATTAAGTGACAACCGGATAAAACTTCAAACCCTCCCAAACCCAAAGAACCCTGCTGCCTATGCCAAATTGTTCACAGAGACCCTTTACAATCAAGTTAACAGATTAACAGAGACAGCTCGACCTATGAGAAATGAGCACAGCAAGCCACCCTAGTGGAACCCCATCATCAATAAGTTGTATAACAAAAGCAAGACAGTCATGGCAAAAAATTAAGTGCAATTCCCAGGCCCAGCAGGATAAAACAAAAACATTCTCAATCTAAATGGCAACTCAGAGTTCATGCCAAGTCTACCAATGTCAAATTTGAGATAAAAATAGCCTTCTAGGCTCAAGGCTACAAATAAGGCTTTGCTTAGTTCTGTCGGCAACTTCAAAGGTACTACATGACAATATGCAGATGTAATTGTACATGTAGTCATCTATACTGAGTCAAGGGCATACAGCAGTTCTACTGGCTGACATACAAATACAGCTCCAATTATACACCACTCTCCCTCACCTGCTACCCTCCAAGAAATACCATGAAATGTTACTCCCCAATTATCACTAAGGAGCAGGGCATTCTCCATGGCCAACAACACTGCATCAATGGGCCCTGATAATATTCCAGGATGCATCCTAAACAGCATGAAACATGACATAGCAGGACCACTAGAGCCACTACTTAGGCTTTGTGCCATATGAATGGAGAACTGCAATGGTAATCTCTCTATCCTATCTATCTTTATCTATGTACAGACCCATAAGTTTGAACAGGTCTGCACATGATTGCAATATAGCTGTAGTCACAGAATTCTACCAAGACATTAATCTTCCAAGAAGGGTTAACTTGGACAAATAACCTGTGTCAGAGCCATGAGCTAAAACTCAGTGCAAAGAAATGCATCCTTCAGAAAGCCAGCTGCCCTGCAAACACCACACACCTAACAGAAGACTCAGCAGTCAGGAATTTGGGGATGTATGTGAACAATAACCTGGTCTTTGACCATCATGTGTCTACAGCAGTAAGGAAATCAGACTATGTTGTGCAACTTATAAGCAAGAGTATGGCATCTGGGTCCAAGGACATTACTGTTCCACTAATTTCAGCCCTCAGACCAACCATTGAGAGCAACATCCCTTTAAGTATGTACCTGACTGGGCACACACAACGACTGGAATGCTCACACAGGCTCCTCAAAGAAATGATACAGTGATTAAACAATATGTCCTATGCAGATATCCACAAATCCCTATCCTTATATTGAGTCTCTTATAGAGAGTGATCTATTATTCCTGGATCCCACTCTTACTGGCCTTCTGCATATCTGCAAAACTAACAGCATCAAAATTACTCAGTCAAGAGACTCTAACCTTGCTTGCGACAGAGAGGATATGTTGGAGAGAGAGGTATATATCTTAGAGACTACCCTCTCTCAGGAACAGACTTCCAAGGTCTTACTTAACCCAATTCAAGCAGAAATTGGACAGTGGACTGGGAATAGGAAATTCACTTTGGTTTGGTACTCATGAACCTAATGGACAGAGGCAGCCTGTAAATGCTTGACCAACTATGTCATACATATACCCCTTAAAATAACAAAGTTGCTAAAACTGGTCAGTTATATTTGGAATGCATGGCTAGGTTTAAAAAGACCCCTTGTGTTAGCATAGTACACACCTATCAACCTATGAACCTATAAAAAGAGGTGGGTAATGCGCACATATCCTGAATGATGCACCCTTGTCTTCACAGTTCTGAAAACAGCAATATTTGCACATTAATAGCAATATCACCAAAATGGCACTCTCTCTCTCAAAAGACAAGGCAGCATCTGAAATATGTCATGATATGGTACACATTCAAACTATGGTACTCAAACGTATCTCCTCTAAATCACCAAGCCTTTCTCTCTCTATGTTTAGTTCCTCTTGGACTGCCCTCCATATATTCCTAGAGTCGACCTGTGAAAAATTTTTCCTTCTCAGAGATTAAAATCTTAATCCTCTTTACTGCTTAACGTATCTTTATTTCTAGGTACTTGCACATCATGTACTTGTGAATTTAATAAGAACGTAATTTTTGAGTCTCTCTATTTTGTATACTAGAATTTAGCTGGGTGTAAGTCTATGTATTGTTTTTTTAAATGCGGAGCTTTTCTCCCCGGGTCTCTGCTGAAAATGGATATGTATCCAGTCAGACTAACCCGGTAAACAAATGTAAAATAAAATTAAATAAATAAACATTCCCAGGAAAACTGTTTTACATTATTACGCACATTCCATGGTAACAAAGTGTTATAACACTATATTAGGGGTCTTATTCAAGTACATAGCATTACAAAAATGACAGTAAAAGATGTTACGGAACACAAGTACTACCCCTTCCCAGTGATAGATACCTGTTTGGTGTACAAAGTACTAACATTAACAATATTATAATATTGGGGTTTTGTCTTGTGTATGGTAGGTTCTGCATTAGAAAGAAGGTGACATACAACATATGTACAAGTTACTGAAGAGCATTTGCAAAAAGTTATGAAAACATATTAAATAGTATCCATGTTTATTAATAATGCAAAAATGTAGTGTAATACACTATCGCGTATGGAGGGTTATGCAAGCAGTAGTTGCTCTTGGCCTAGCTGCTGTGTACCAGATAAAGAAGGGGAGTCATTTGGCAAGACCCAACAACAAAAGATTTACATTTAAGCTTAATTTGCCCTTTTACTGCACTCGTTATGCCCTTTTAATCTCTTATCATGCTCATTATGCTTTTCTTGTTCTCGTTTTACTTTAAATGTGCTCGTTATGCAAACCAAAGGTAATCTGATTCCCATATGAATATCTCTGCTAGTTTTATCAAATATCCTAGTTTCGAACATTTTGTTTAATTAATAATGCATTTCATTTGATTAATAATACATTTTGTGCTACTCTGATTAACATCCTCTATCCTCCACCCTGGTAATAAAGATAATCCCTGTCCAAACCCCAACCTCACCGACGTTGACACAGCTACCCAATTCAACTCATTTTTTGTAGACTGTATTGCAAAACTATCATCCTTTTTCCCACACGCCATGCTCCAATCCCATCCCCACCTGCCCCCCCATCCCCCTGATCATTTACCTCCATCCTCCCTTTGGGTCTAAAACCCATCCCCATTAGCACAACAAAGAGACTTCTCCTACAGCTCAAACCATGCTGCAATGCACCTGATAATCTACCATCAACCTTCCCCAAACTATCTGCAGACAGCATAGCCTTTCCTATTTCTAGGTTCATAGGTGGGTACTAGGCTATCTGCCTAAAGGCATTTATAAGCCTAGCCAGAATGTGTTTGCTTTCGCCGTCCCCTTAGATTAGTTCCCTGTGCCTCTGTCCAGCACAGCCACTGAAGTGATCCCTGAGGTAAACTTTGTTTCCCATCCACTCGTCAAGGTTTCTTTTGAAGAGTGTTAGCGAGGAGCTCTGCGTAATGTAGATTGGGATCTTGTTCCAGAGCATGGGAAGTCTCTGGGACAGGAATCTATCCCTCCAGCACGTCCTATTTATTGTTGTGGTAAGGTTTAGATCCCTAGAGCGTGTGGCTCGAGGGGATAAGGTTTTCTTTAGGTGGAGCATGTCCATCAATTCTGGGTTGGACATGGCCTTGTATGTCAGGCAGAGATCACCTCTGAGTAGGTGGTATGCAACAGAGTACAACTGAAGTTTCTTCAGTCGAGCTGCATAGGGCATCTGTTTGAGGCCATTGATCCTCTTGGTGAGGTACTTCTGTGGTCTTTCCAGCTGTTGCAGGTGTCTTGTAAGGTACATCCCAAATAGGGCACTGTACTCTAAGATGGGTCTGATGAGTAGAGGAGCACAATGACCTCTTTTGATCTGGATGCAAACCCTTTTGTGATTAGGTGGGCCACGTAGAAGGGTTTTCTAACCACTTTGGCAATGTGATTATCAAAGGTGAGATTACTATCTACTTGGGTCCCCAGAACTCTTATTACATCTTCCATATTTCAGGGACTGCCACCTATGTGGTAGTTTGTGGGTACTTTGTTTTTTTCCAAAGGGGATGACTATGCAATTTTTGGCATTTAGCTTGAGGCCATGATTTTGACACCAGGTATCCATCTCAGTGAGACCCTTTTGGAGGATGTCTGTGTCCGCCGGAGAGTCAATTAAAGCCCCTAGTTTACAGTCGTCTGCGAACTTAGTCAGACATAGTCCTCCCATGATTGCCTGTACCTCTGAAAAGTATATGCCGAACAGGAGGGGTCCCAGGACCGAGCCCTGGGGAACACCACTTGTAACTGGTTTAAGAGAAGGACCTAGCTCCCGCAACTATCACCATATGGGTTCTTGTCTGTGAGCCAGTTGGCAACCCATCTTGTGACGTAGGGGTTTATGTTCAGGTTGGTGAGCTTGTCTATAATACCAGGATGGGGAATGGTGTCAAAGGCCTTAGCGAGGTCTAGGTAGGCTGTGTGTACCACCTTTCCCTTGTCTATAGCCTTGGTAACTGTCTCAAAGAAGTCCACCAGGTTTAGGAGGCATGATCTGCCCTTAAAGCCAAACTGGGTAGGGTCAAGTGTTTGGAGGTTCCCAATGTCATTGTTGAGTTCCATGATGATGAGCTCCATAGTCTTGCAGACCAAGCTAGTTGGGCTCCACCTTTGTGGAGCGGGATAACCGTTGCTATGCGCCACTCTATGGGTACTGTAGCCTGTGGAGAGGCTGAGGTTGAAGTGTGTTTAGGTGAGGGGTTAGTTCGTCTTTGAACTTGTGTAGGATGCAGCCTGGGACACTGTCCGGTCCCCATTGATACCAAGTTTTTGGCTTTGGAGAGGGCCGTTTTAACCTGAGTATCTGTGATTTCAAGGACTCTACATTCTTTTGGTATGGTTATGGGTCCTTTTGTGGGTCAGATGGGGGTGACGTTTGCACTGAACCGGTCTGCCAGGATGTTGATGATATTGGTCGGTTCAGTGTATTTTGTGCCATTCTGCACCAACTCGGAGCAGATCTGAGCATTGCCACTTAGATTCTTGATCTAGCTAAAGAATACCTTGTGGTTATCTTTGGAGTCCTTGGCAATTTTTCTTTCAAAGCTCGCCTTGGATGATTTTTATGAGGGATCGTAGTTTTTTGCTGATACTGATCAGTTATGTCTTCCCTTCTTGGGATTTTACTCTCTTCTGTACTAGTTTCCTCCTTCTATTGTATAGCTTGTTTATGGCAAGAGTCCACCACACTAGTTTCCTTTTCTTGGAGTGAGTCTTGGTTTTGCTTGGGATGGCACGATCCATGCATTCTTATAGCTGCCCGTAGAATGCATTAGTAAAGGATTTTTAGCTTGGACAGTGTTATCCTTTAGCATGGGGGCTCTGAAACTTTCCACCTCAGTCTTAAGTAATGTGAAGTTTGCTTTTGAAAAGTTTTTCATGGTGGCTTTCTTGTCCGGGGGAGGGGGTGGAATATGGATATCCAAAGTGATTTGTTTATGGTCAGATCTAACCAGGGAGGGGGCACCCATGTTGGTGATGACCAGGTCCAATATGTTGTCACCTCTGGTGGGAGTGATGACCAGGTCCAATATGTTGTCACCTCTGGTGGGAGTGATGACCAGGTCCAATATGTTGTCACCTCTGGTGGGAGTGTTGACCAGTTGAACCAGGGCGTTTGAGTTTATAAATTCTAGGAAAAGTTGGGCAAGGGAGTTAGTACTTGAGTAGTTCTTCCCAGTTAATGTTTGGGTAATTGAAATCACCCAATATTAGGGTGTGTGGTAGGACCTTTATGTTTCCCAGTGTTTCCAGAAATGCCTAATGGGGGTCCTGGGACATGGTGGATGATCTACAGCAAGCTACAATTTGAATTGCAGTTTTGCCCATTGTTAGTTGCACGTGGATGATCTCTGACATCGTGCTGTGCCACTAACCTGGAGGTGTGGGTATCCTTGATGAATATGGATATGCCCCTGGCTTTTGTATTTCAATTTGGGTTCTGTGGTTGAAATGTATGGTATGAGTTGTAACCTGGTAGTGCTGGTGTGCTCTTAGGAGCCTTAAACCAGGTTTCTGTTACTGCACATATATTGATTTTCTCCATACTGAGGAGTGCCTCGACAGATCCAATTCAAGAATCTTATGTCTCATTTATCTGGCACCATGCTTGCATAATTTATCTGGCACCACACTTGCATCATCTCACTCCACAGAGGAGGCAAAAAACACAGACACCACCAATTTCTGACCTATTGCCATTCTTTCTCCACTTTCTAAAATACTAGAAAAAGCTATCCATTCACAACTGATGCCATACCTAATCCATGGCAATCTCCTCACCACTACTCAACACAGCTTCTACCCTGGCCACAGTACCATGACTGCCTTTCTTTCCTTTCTTGAAACCATTAGCCAAGCATGCAACTCTGGTAAATTCATTAACACACTGTTTCTAGACCTTTCAAAGTATTTCAACATGGTCTCCCACCCCTTACTCCTATCCCAACTCTCCTCCCTCCATCTCTCTCCAACCACCATAGCCTGGTTCTCCAGCTACCTCTCAGATCACCAACAAGCTGTCCAATGGAAATCATCAACCTCTCCCTTCCTATCTACACCCACAGGCATGCCCCAAGCTTCTGTTCTAGGTCCTCTACTCTTCAACATATTTATCAACAACTTCCACCACTCCATCCCTGAATCCTCACTCATCCAGTACACAGATGACCCCACTATCTGCTTAGTGTACTCCCCCCTCTGAACTCCTATCAAAACCCCAATCAGTCTTCCCTAAAACAGAAGCCTGGATGCAAACCAATCACCTGGCCCTAAACGCTAACAAAACTAAAATAATGATCTTCACTCCATCTAGAAGCTCCACTATCAACAAAAACTCATTGTCCATACTTGTCCAGAAAAACAACCCCCTTGAATTTGTTCCCAATATCAAACTGCACAGTGTCACCATTGATGAAAATCTAAATTGACACTCTCATCTACTCCTCCATCAGAAAAACCCATCAAAAACTAGGTCTCCTTTACAGACACCACCACTACCTCAGCACCTCCCCCAGAAAAATCTAACCTCCTCCTACCTTCTCCCCTCTCTTATGTATGGAACGCCTCTGTTTACCAAGCTCCAGCATGGCCTACAATCCAAACTAGAGTCCTGTTACAACAAAATTTCCAAATTTACAACCAATTCCAAAAACTCATCCCCACCATTACCATTCCCTATGTACCCAGGAATGGCTTGAACTTCCCAACTACCTGAAATTCCTGCAGCTTACCTCTGACCACAAGCCCATCTCCAAACCCTCAAAATGCCCCTCTCTTGCATATCTAACCTCTCAGATCTGAAAACCAAAATCTCCTACAAATCTACAAACCCCCACATCCTCCTGGCCAACAGCTACTATCCTCCTCCATAGCTAAACAGTAGAACTCCCCCCCCCCCATTCGCAATATTTCTAACCATAACAATTTCAAATCTCAATTGTTCTCCCATCTACCTTTCAAATGGGTATGCTCATGTCACACTCCTACTTAATCTTTCCCCTCCAAACCCTATCTCAGTCTT
This sequence comes from Protopterus annectens, assembly GCF_019279795.1. Classification (NCBI taxonomy): domain Eukaryota; kingdom Metazoa; phylum Chordata; order Ceratodontiformes; family Protopteridae; genus Protopterus; species Protopterus annectens. The sequence continues at coordinate 624,387,567 of NC_056739.1, forward strand.
TTTTCCATCCCATACAACACTTAGATATTCTCAATATTTCCACCAAGACATCACTGGACAATTCTTCTAACACACCATGGATGACCTATTCCATAATAGGAAACTAATTTCTGTGTAAAAAAAAAAACACAAAGAAACCCCCACCACTTTAATATACTACTCTGTTGTGTACTTGTATGCCTAACGTACAAAGTTCTTTTTATAAACCTTTTACAAAATTTCTCATATCTGTATTTTACTCATACTGTTGAATATACTACTGCGTTGTGTACTTGTATGCTTAATTTACAACGTCCTTTGTCTCTATGTACCATGCTATATTCTTGTTCCTTGATAATAATGTCTATACTTAATCATGTATGCTTATATTATGTTTTTGGAGCTTTTCTCCCTGTGCCTCCACTAAAAATGGACTCTTCTTGGCCCAGTGGACTTCCCTGGTCATCACACTGAAATAATGTGTTTTGTGCCTTACAAATGCACTTTTTCATTTTCTTTGCCAACTAAATAATTAATTTCTGGCCTTTTTTCACTTGTCTGAAATCCATTTCACTCAACCAGCTTAATCTGCCTTCACCTTCAACTTTGCACCTCACGGCTTGAAGAAGTTGCTCTCTCAATCCCGGTTCTGACACCATGTTGTTCGTCTGGTCAGGATAAAAGACACGAACATCCATGGGTTTAGTTCATGCAGATTTATTACACACAAACATCAGGAATGAATCTTTGCAATTTAAACTTAAATAAACTTATAAACAGACAACCAATACTCATATGTTAACACTCTGGCTGTTCTCTCACAATGGCACTGCTGCCTGCACATGCTCACTATTTATATGCATGTGCTACATTTGGAAATGCTTATTAAAGGTACCTACACACATTCTGATCTGAAGTGGGATCTTTATAAAAAAGTTTGAGCAAATTACATAGAAAGAAATGGGAATTTTGGAAACAGTAAATGTAGAACAATGTTTTGGAGGAGAAATGAGGTTTAAGGTAAAGCAGGAATTGAATGAGCTCTATTGTTCTATTGACAATGACTGTACATACTATATGCAATATATAATGTTTCCAACTGAAAATATGTCAACATGGTTTTTCATTTACATAAATATAAGACTGCCTGCGTCATTGGTATTAATTTAATAAAGATGATTCTTGCTTTAAAATATATATATTGGGTGAGCAAATGGGTATAACTTGGGAAACAATTTTTTGAGCCGAGATACAAGGTCTGAAATTGCCAAGACTGCAGTGCCTTTAATTTAATTAATTTTGATGGCTGCCAAAAAAGCAATTAGAAAATGGAAATCAAAATCTAAACCACCTGTACTGGATATTATAACAAAGATAAAAGAACTGGAAGTGGGAACTCTAGTAAATAATAGAATGAAAATTGCACAGAAAAAAAATTTTTGGAAAAAATACCTGCAGAATAACGTTTTGGAAAAGGAGGTTAGTTTTAAGGAAAGGTGGGAAGTTCGCAATTTATGTAATGCTGGACTGATTGTCATACAAAACTATGTGATGCATTATACAAGTATATGTTTGCCTGTGTCTTAAGTGATAATTCAATAAAGGTGTGTAAAAAATGTAAAGAGAAGGGAGTAGAAGGGTTCTATACTTGGGCGCACAGACTCACAGCAGAATTTTCCAGTGGATATTGGGGATGCTGCTTGCAGTGTCTTACTGTGAGTGGGTGGGGACTGACTGTCCTACTGGCGCAATTCCTCTTGTCAAAATGATGACCACCTCAATGCTAATTCCCACTGCATGTCCAAATGACAGGAACTGCTAGCAAAATGTGCTTGGGAAAGGTGGGAGGTATCCATCCGTTGGACCTGAAGCTGACCCACTACCTATCACATAACTACCGTCTTGCCAGAGAGGGAAAGACTGGTCTAATAAGGATTTCTGAGCAAGAAAAAATGGATCATTGGACTCTGCTGTTCTGGAGATGCCTTGCTAAAAGAATGTGTCAATAAGGCTAGTCTGGCCTGGAGATGCCTTGCTTTCACTCCAGACAGAAATAACGGGTCTACTACTGGGTGAAGGCAGAGGAGACATCTGGCTGATCCAGCTGAAAAGGAAACAAAGAATGCTATTGCTTCAACTGCTATGCAGGAGGTAATCCTTTTCCAAATCGTCCTGGTGCATTTACCGAATACCAGAAAACATATCCACAGACTGAGAAAGAACTATTTGCAATTGTGCAGAGCTATGAGAAGTTTCTCAAAAGCATTTAAGTTAAACAGGTTCACGAAACAGAGTAATTTCAAAAAAATTCTGCATAAATCTCAGTCAAGACTGCAAGTACTGCAATTACATTTGCAAAAAAAAAAAGATAATTACTTTAGCTTTAATTAAAAGCCAGGATGATAAATACATGCAGGACACATGGTCGAGTGGTGAAATGTGTTATGCCACAACTGTAAGTGACAGAAAGGAGGCTGCAAGTTTTAAAGTATACCGAGGAAGATCCAGATATAAGAATGCTAAAAGAAGTTACCATGAGTGGCTAACCACAGCAGAAAAATGCCACACACAAAGTTTAGCCTTGGTTCTCAGACACAACTTTGCTCTATTAATCAAAGCCCATTAAACGTAATGTCCAATGTAACGGAGACAAGAAATGCTGAATAATAATCCTTGTCCTCTGGAAATGCTTAACAGTTTAAAAGTGTACTCCCTATGTGCAGAACAAACAAGATTTTAGAATTTTATCTGGTTCAGTGTGTTTGATTATCCAAACTACCCTAGGTCCCAATTAGTTTGGATAATCGACTCTCCACTGTAATCAGTTTGGGAGCAAAGAACTTCCCAGAAACCAGCATGAGATGTGTTACTTTAACCTAACAAGGTAGACAGATAAGTGTATATTGTGTCCATCAAAAACGATAATCCAAAGCTCAAATTTTGGCTTATTCATTGAAAAGAAAATCACAGTCTAGGGTTGATATACACATTTCTTTCTAGTATTAAGATATTGCCTATCTGATGTCTAGATTATTCAAAAGCTTTAAAGACTGTTAGATGATGCACAAGTCAAGGTGTTATTATTGCAATGAAAGTTATTTCTGATATACCAGCTAAAAGAATTACATGACTTCCAAACAGTAACTGCAGATTTCAACCATTTTACAGAAATGTGAGAGTTCCAGCACACTACTTTCAGTCCAAATTACACACAGTCCAAGTCTCAGTCTGAAAGGACTGTTCGATAAAGCATTTGATGACACACAACTGCAGCAGTGAATTGCCATACTGCCTTGACAGAATACAAAAGTACTCCATACAAACTGTTGCTCTGCCAACAAGTCATAAGCTGAAATGCAAAATTCCTGCATCTAACTTTATGGTTAACATCTGAGAACAGAGTTTAGGCGTAAGAGAGACTAAAACACAATCAGTCAAAACAAAAGTTCTACAATGATAAATTAGAACACTCTCTAAATTTCAGTAACTAGTTTCTCCAGATGAATCACAGATGTACACAGATGTCTTGAATGGTCCTCCTGAGATTGGGATGGAGAAAGGCTCTGCAAACCACATCAGCACTACACAGCACATACATAGAAGGCAGCTTATTAAGGTGGGTGGGTCATTACCATAATATGGACCATCTCTCTAATTTCTCAAAGTCTTTTGGGTTTCTCATACCATGACGGGAATGGACTCCATTCCTAATTATGAAAGTTAAATTAGTGTTGTTTTAATCTTTGATGTTAAAAGTGCTCTTCACAGCACCCACAATGTGGCCAGAATTGACTTCTGTAATTCATATGGAGTTGCATGTATCACTAGTATATCTAAATATGATTGTAGATTCTTTATGAAACTCATTGCTCCTGCTACTGTTGTAACTGTCTGTGTATCCTTCTTCCACAATACCCTCATTTCTGCCTGCAAATCCTGGTATTTTATGGCTTCTTTTCATGGATTACAGTGTTGGCCAAATTAGACACAGTTTTTGTTGTTGCTTCTCCACACAACTCAGTATGGGTTCTGTGACACCCCAACAATGGCCCAGTAATTAAGGAGCCTCAGTTCTCACCACTAGCAACAGTGTGGGACGTACACACTGGGAAGATAAGTATACACACAGTAAAGTGCAATTTCCCTTAAGAGCACACAGAGACCACATTCAGTCTGGGGTTGTTTTTCCCTCTTTCTCCAGATCTCCAGTAAGACTCCCCCACTGGCATAGCTAGATTCGAGATCTCAGCTCAGCGGCCAAGCAAAGACTTCCAGAACCCTCTCTGTCCAACCAGTGCTTTGCGTCCCTGCACAAGTAGCTGACACACACACACACACACAGATTTGATTTATTCTCTCTCACACACACACCCACCCACCCACCCACCCCTGGGAAAGGCTGGCACAGGTTTACTAGCTATGCCCTCTTTTGTCCATACCATAAGGTAGTTATCACTGCCACCAGCTGACCATCATCTACTTTAAGGCCCTTAGCAAAGGGTGTCCAATCTTGCTATGTAATGTTACTATTAATCCAAATGGTAGTTTAACCAAGAGCAAGGCTATTCGGAGTGGCCCAAAGTTTCACCAAATATATATGCAAGTACTCTCAGAGCTTAAATACGTCTCACAGATATCAGAAAAAAGATGGTTTTAAATATATTTAATAATAATTAATAAAAGAACAAGAAAATACTCAGTAAATCATTACAGTAACGTCAGAGTTTAAAATGACAGGAAATATTTAAAACATTGCAGGACAGTCTCAAGTATAGCTTAGATGGTTTCTTTAACTATATTCCTAACTGTAACCAAGAGAAATTACTGTACCCTAGTACAGTATTTCAACTATTTTTCTGAAAGTTTTATAAGTTAACATTCTATGTGCCAGTTCCTGCTGTTAAAACATATACATTTACACAATCACAATAGTTTATATACATTTCTGTTGTAATCCAGCAGGGTACACTGTGGTCACACCTCTAAGCTCAGTACTGTACAAACCCTTTTCACACATTTTTGTGCCAGCAGTTTGATATACACATAACATACAGTTCTAATATAGTGGTAACACAAGCAAATGCAACATAACTATTTACAAAACTCCAGATAGCTGGGCTGACAATATTTCCTTTTGTGACAGGTTCTAATATTCTGTGAATGACTCTGGCCATTATCAAGGATTTAACTCACTGAGGCAAGGAACAAAAGTTCACAGCAATGTTCAGTCATAGAAGCATTGCGCCCAAGCTGAAATCAGTTGCTGCTTCTTTGTTATGGTCTTTCTTCATCTCTGACTTCAGAATGGCTCAGAACTTCTCTACTGGACTTGTATCTGGGCAGTTACCCATCCATGCTAACACTTCAATACCATGGACATCAAGAAAATTTGTCACTTGTCGACCTTTGTGACATGGGGCACCACTGTGCATGAAGATGAAGTCCCCTCTTCTTAGCCCAGTCACAGCTGAGGGAGCAGATGTTTTAGTACATTTCTGTACTGTCCCTGCTTCATGTTTCCCTGAACAATATAGTGCAGACTTGTTACACAGATGCTCATAATGCTCCACACCATCACTTGAGTGGGGTGCTTGATGTGCTGAATGATACAATCGTCCCTCAGCTACTCTCCAGAGTGTCATCAGACATATTGTACTTGCTGATGCGAATACTGTATTATGCGGTCGTCACTGAAACAACCCATTCTCAATCATCTTCTCTTCAGTTTTGAAACTCTTTTGACCAGTGCAGTCTTTTTGCCTTCATTTTGGGTGGACAATTTATTTCTTCAGATGTTTGGAAGCTCAAAGCCCAATGTCCAGAAGTCTCTGAATAGTTCTGGAACTCACTATAACACCCCGTTGCTCCAGGATACACTTGCAGCTGTCTACTGGACGCCTTGTGATGCTTACGTTATTTTCTGATCAGATACGAATCATCCCGAGGAGTTGTGGACCTTCTGTGACCACATCTGCCTGAACATCTGGGTGAGAACCCATCACTGGTATTCAGTTTCTTCCGAATTCAGCTGGCAGATGACTGACTAACTCGGACCTTATTGGCAATTTCTGATCCAAGAACACCTTCTTTGAGCAGGAACTCAAATTTTGCACACGTTCATGGTGTTTAAGTCAGTCAATTTACCCATTTTTAAGGCTATGAAGCCATGTCATTATGACATCATTTCTCTAAGTAGGTAACATGGCAATTTCATGCTAAACAGTTTTTCCATAAAAAAATTAGCAAACAAATAATTTTGTGAATTTCTGAAAAAGCCAGACAAACTCACTAAAGAAAATAAGAAATTTCCATATGCCAATATTTCTATTTTTTTCACATCTGTTTTTTGAACTGTTGGTAATCGGTGATCCCATGTGATATAAACTTCATCATTCTCTACAATGCTTTGTGGTTCACATTTCCAATGCTTCTCAGCCACTTCAATACTGTAATGTTTGCACAATCCCCAATGCAACAGGCCTGTCATATTATTTTGCCTTTCAGTACACAGGCCTAGTGTATCACATCCAGCAACAAGATGTGCAACTGTTTCCAGTTCTGTTTTACAGAATTTGCATTTGTTGGTCTTGCCCACGTGTTCAATGTAAACCACTGTGTACCCAAGTACACCACCCTTGGCAGCCAATATTAATCTTTCATCTTTTGGTTTAAATTCACCTCTCCTTAACCATTCATGCATCAGATTCTGATCAACATGAGGTTGTTCCAGGAGTTCTGTGCTTACAACTACATTTATGCCATTTCCATATTTGTTGTCTTCTCTTCCAATCCTTCTCCTTATCTTTCGTTTTTTTTTTTTTTTTTGCACTTTCAGTTGCTGCCTGACTTTTTGTCTATTTCTGGTTTGAGTTCCATTTCTGCTTGACACCAATATGCTTCTGCTAAACTAAGTAGGGAAGTCACCCAAGACTTGTTCTTCTCATGTTTTAAAACTCAGCATGTTTAAATCTTGTGAAGTCTTAAGATATGCATGCAGTCCTCCAATTAGACATCTTTACATTTAATCATTTTCAAAGAGGCCCATAACTTCTTCAGAATAAGGAATATATAATCTCGGTATATACTGATTCTTATTTATCAGTTTATAAGAATAAAGCATTTTTATTTTTTTCCTCTCCAAATGATCCGTAATCTTTTGGGGCCAGTAAATTGCACCAAAACTCTAAGTCAGAACAGTAAGAGCAAATTGGTGTACAGCCTGGATTTTGTTCCTAGCTGTCAGTATGAATAGCAAGGAAGTAAGTAGTGTAGATGGGAGGAGAAGGTTAAGTGAGAAGGGAGGTTAGGAAAAAAGGAAACCGGAGCAGAATAAATATTAAGCAGAGGTAAGTGGGGGTTGAACTTTGACTTGAATGTATAAAAAGGAGAATGGCAAAAGGGAAAGAGTAAGATGGGTGCAGGGTAGTGTGTTGAGGGAGGATTTTTACAATGACATATCCAGGTAGTATACAGGTATAAGGTTAGCTTGTTCCATGGAAGTGTTGGTAGGTAGCTATAACATTTTTGTCCAGAAGATCTATCCTTATCTGCTCCCTCTACTATACTCTTAATAGTGACACTTGCCTTAAATGCTTTACAGTTCTTTTTTCTATTTGATATTTCCATGATGGCATTTGATTTCTTCCCTTCCTTTCCCTTACTGCCCTGTATTTTTATGGTAAGACTGTTATTTAACTGCACAGTAATATATCATATTTACTTTTGTTATATCACATGAACTTATTAATTTATTTATTGATATTTGATTACCAGAAAAGCCCGGATGGGTATAAGCCCAAACTCCAAATAACATCATCATCCTACAAGAGGGTCTTACACAAACAAATGATTGGGGCCAAAGTCTTGGCCTTAAAACTCAATGCAGAAAAAATGTATTACCTCTTTCGGTAAGCGTGATGTTCCTGATAGCTATCACATCAGTAGCATAACTCTATATGCACTCAGTGTTGACAGACCTGGGGACACAGGTGGATAGCAATCTTACCTTTGATCCCCATGTCTCCACAGTGTTAAGAAGGGCGTTCTATATTGCTCATCTCATAAGTAAGGCAATGCCTCCAGAAAAAACGTAATAATCTCCCTGTACTCTTCCCTCATCAGGCCAATAATTGAGTTTAATGCTCCTTTTGGTATGTATCTTTCCAAGCACCTGCAGCAGCTGGAGAAACCACAGAGATTCCTCACAAGGAAAATTCAAGGTCTTCAGCATCTGTCCTATGTGGACTGTCTAAAATCACTGTCACTTTTTTGTTTTATAAAGACTACTCACAGGCGATCACTGCCTTGCATGTAAGACAGCCTCTGACCTCACTATATTGGAAATGCTGCATATCCGCAAGTCAAATTGTACATGGGTTACTCGCTCTAAAGACCTTAACCTGGTATGCGACATTAATAGAACCTGGTGGAGGGACAGATTTGTCTCGCAGATGTTACAACTTTGGAAAAGACTCCCAATTCATGTCAAGCAGAGCACCTCGTTGGCCCCCTTCAAACGTAATCTGGATGATTGGATGAGTAACCACAAATTCACCCCGGAGGTTCTACCTATGTCCATCTTGGACACTGACATTAGGTTCTGATCATGGAAATAAGGACAGAACTTGGCTAGGCTTGTAAGGGCCCTAGAGCCATTATAGGTTCATAGGTCGGTACTAGGCTATCAGCCCAAGGGCCTACGTAAGCCTAGCCAGCAAGGTTCCATAGCTTACACCACCCAAGAAAGTTATTTTCCTGTGTCACTGCCCAGCAGAGAGACAGAAGTGATCCCCAGGATGTATTTCCTATTTCCCATCTACTCATCAAGATTTTTCTTGAAGAGTGCTAATGAAGAACTTTGCTTGACAGACGGGTAGCTTGTTCCAGAGTATAGAAAGTCTCTGGGATAGGAATCTATCCCTCCGTGTCCTGTTTATTGTGGTGACAAGGTGTAGGTCCCTAGAGCATGTAGCTCGGAGGGATTGGGATTTCTTTAGGTGTAGCATGTCAGTAGCCTAGTAACTTCCTATTATCCTGTGATGCATGAATGTACGTGTTTGACCACAAACAGCACAGCACGATGGACCTTTATAAAAAAAGATATATTTCTTTTTTACCTTTTCTTTGTAAATGCAATGGACATTTGGATGTCTTTGTATTTAAGGTAGAACAGTTTGTGTGTGTGTGTCTTTGCTCTCAACCTCTTAGCACAAAACATATGGACAATACCACTCAACCTCTTAGTGCAAGAGATCTGTACAAAGCCAAACGAAAAGGGGGGGGGGAGAGACAGAAAAATAGGGAAATACTTTAAATACTGCTGTTATTGTTCCTGGAATAACAAGTTTTTTTCCCCTTCATTTTCTGAAGGATTTGAGGTCTGAAACGTAAATGTATATCATTAGTTAGTGACTTCTGTCCTCAGATCATCCCAGTGTTTAGCCTGTAAACCAAACATTTTGAGGAACAGACCAAAAATATGAGACTAACATCTGGACGGTTTGTAGTTATGTGGACAAGGCCAAAAATAAGGTGAGGACAAAGCCCCAAAAATAGGGATACATTTTAATTATTGCTCTTATAAGCTTAAAGAGTTGCTAAAAGACCATGTTTGTTGCCATGCTTTTGCTGAAAAATTTGAGGACTGAAATTTAAATGCTTGTCATTATTTAATGAATTCCATCTTCATTGATTTGACTCAACACAGAAAAATACAAAGTGTAAGATGAGCAGAACCAATCGCCGTGGTGGTAAGGTGGTAGCGTTGTTGCCTCACAGCAAGAGGTTCTCCCGTTCGATTCTTGGCTTGGGAGTGCCTTTTGTGTGGAGTCTGCATGTCTTCCCTGCAGTTGGGTAGCGTTCGAAAGACATGCGTGTGTAAATGGGCGTGCCTTCGTTGAAGGTTGGGCGTCGAGCTGGCACCTCGGTGTTTCGTAAAATCTACTGCCAATCATTAGCAGACCGGAGTTCCGCTGTGGCGACCCCTTACCGGGAAAAAGCCGAAAGACAAACAGTAAGATGAGCAGAACCAAAATGTGAGGCAAAAATCTGGACATGCTGCTAAAATATGGACATATGAGAGATATGATGCACAGGTGGAGGTGTTATGATAGGGATTAAAGATAGCTATGAGACTTGTGATTATTACATGTTCAGTGATAACGCCAATACTATATAATGTGTATCTGTGACGATAAAGACAACCCTGGAACATATAATAATTGTTGGAGTGTATCAACCACCAAAGTCATGTGCAGATGACGTAGAGCAATTCATTCATATACTGGCATGAAACATAGGATCATCATCTGGGGACAAATTTACCAGAAACAGACTGGAATAATATTGATTCAGCAACATTAATAAGGGAATTATTCACAGCGTACATTCAGGAACAACTGCTTCAGACTGCAAAAAAAACAACAGGAGGATGGAACGTACAAGACATTGTTTGCGTTCTGAAAAAAATTACTGTAACTTCAAGTCAAGTTTTACCACCAATGATATGCAGTGATCATGGGGTTATACATGTTAATTTGTTGCTAGATAATTCTGCCCAGCTGAAATATAAGCCAATGCAAAGAAGGCTAATTACAGATTATATGGAAGCAAAACAGTCACCATGTATAACTAACTGAAGCAAGGTATTCAGTAGAAAAACTGCAGCTGGAATGTGGAAAGTTTTGAAAGAGAAACTGTGTGCAAAAAATCAAAAAATGTTTAACATCAGGATCTAGGCATACATCAGGGGGATATATTTCCTTAAAAACAAGATATCTGATTAAAGGTGAGACACAATAAGTATAAGAAAGAAGATAGGTCGAACTACAACTTTGAAAGGCTGTACAAACAGTTTAAGCATAGTGTGAGAAGATCAAGAAAAAATTTGAAGATAATTTATATAAAGATATTGAGCATAATAGGAAACCTTTTTATAGATACATAAGATGTGGAAGGAGTAAAGAGACACAAACTGATGAACTGTGTGCAGATTCTAAAATTTATTATCAGACAACAGATTATACATATATTTACAAAATCCTATGGAAAACAGTTTGGCTCCACAAAAGGTGTGATAAGTTGTCTTAGTGACATCCAGGTAAGCCCAGATACTGGAATCAAATTAGATTTACTGAAAAAGAACTTGATCCAAACAAAGCACAGGGAGGAGACGAAATTAGTAACACTAACCTGAGATCACTTCAGCACGAACTTACAGTACCATGATATCTATTATTCACTAGGTCATATAAATATGGGGAGAGTTCTCAAGATTGGAGACATGCGCTTTTTAAACCTGTTTTTAAGGGATAGGGGAGTAGGACAAGCCCAGTCTCATATGGACCTTTATGTCTACTTTTATGTTGTGGAAAAGTAATGGAGAAGGTAATATTGGATAAGTTATTGTCAGAACTGGATGGGTTGGGGCTTGAAACCATATTTCAGCATGCATAATTTGAAAACAGATCTATAACCACCTGTAACAATGTTCTAATAATATAACAGCTATGAATGAAAAATTGTGCTGTGATGTAATTTATATAGATTTAACTTCAGCATTTGACAGGGTCATACACAAAACACTGATCAATTAATTAGTACAACTATGTATTGATGTACTCTTGATAAGATGGATAGCTGCATGGCTTACAAATAGGACATGGCAAGTAGCATACAGCAACTGGACAGGTGAAATCCTTGGTTACAGTCATGGAGTCCCACAGGGATCTGTCCAAGGCACTTACTTGTTTAGATCGTATCTTTCAGACCTAACCTTTTTCATCTGAGGTGTTCTACAGTCTATATGCAGACCACCTGAAATTGGGTTAACTGATTACGTGCGTTACAGATAAGGCATGCCTGCAAAATAACTTGACTAAACTGACCATTTGGGCACAGGAGAATAATATGCTAATAAATACATCAAAAACTAAGAATATGAGATTTGGGAGACAAATTGAAAGGTGATTATACAATTACCGGCCTTAAATATTCAAAAGCGAGCACACTGATTGTCCAACCCAACCAGCGTGCCCATTGTAAATCCGAGACTATACTAAAGGAAAAAGGTCCAGTCGTCCGGACTTTTTCCCGTTAGAATCTCAGTTTTTTTTACTTTTCTTTTTTTTTTAAAAAAACAAAAGAAAACGGAAGACTTTTACATTTGGGAGATGGCATAGACAGAAATAAAACGATAATCAGGTACGTTCTACAAATCTTTAAAAACTTACCTGATTATCCTTTTTAGTCTGTTCAGACTCTCCCAAACATAAAAATGCTCCCGGTTTCTTTTTTTTATTAATTATAAAGAAGCAGCAGCAATGGAGATCTTCCGTTCTCCCTTGCTAACTCTTCACAGCACTTGGGTACTGTGTAAGTGGGGGAACACAAGTCCCATACGCATGCGCAGTACATAAAAAAAAAAAAGCTCCAGGATACCAACAAGATGCAGAAGGGCAGCACGGACGTATTATACAAAGGCATTATTTAAGAAATGTAGGTAGTCTTTTTCTTACATAATGTCACTGTATAATAGCAATAACCCACGCTTGGGTGTGGGTAATGTTGGATTTACCCACAGTTGACTTTGGTCACTCGGGCTTCGTCCCCACGCCTGGGTGTGGGAAATGCTGGATTTACCCACAGTTGCCTTTGTTTGGTCACTTGGGCTTTGTCGTTGTGACCAAACCACACCAACCGTGGGTAAATCCAGCATTACCCACACCCAGGTGAGGGTTATTGCTTACATATTTAATACAGCACACAGTGATTGAAACTGTAGACTCATTTAAGAACCTGAGTATATGGGTAGACTCAGCTATGGGTTTTTCTAGTATCAACCAATTGGTTAATGACAGTTATAGAACTGCAGGCTGTATAAAAAGATTTACAAAGTCTAGGAAATCAAACGTAATGAAGTCATTGTTTGTTAGTTACATCAGACTCAAACTTGAGTATGGAATAACATAAAGGAAAACCCTATAAGAAAACAAGCATGAGTAAACTGGAAAGAGTACAGCGGAAATGTACCAAGGGTATCCATGGATGTGAAAATTTAAGTTATGAAAGACTACAATATTTGAACTTGTACAGTATCTCTTACATCACTGAACCCACAGACATTGCCAACATACTGGCAGACAGGTTCAGTGCAAAAATCTCCCCTCTCTCCCTCCCAAAAGGAGAAATATCTATCCCACCAGAGTCTAGCCTCCCAAACATCTCAGATGCCCAGGTGAGAGCTGCTCTCTCTAAAGCAAAAAACACAGCATCAATGGGACCGGACGGTGTCCCCGGCTGTGTGCTACACGAACTCAATGAGCAACTAAATTCACACATAATGCTGCTGTTTAATCTTAGCCTTACTACAGGATACGTACCCAAAGAAAGGCGTAAGGTAACTGTGGTCCCACTCCACAAAGGCGGTGCTTCTACGGACCCTGGAAATTACCGCCCCATAAGCTTGACGACCCTTGTCTGCAAGGCTATGGAGAGGATCATAATGGAACTCATAAATAAAGACATTGAGGACCTACAGACACTGGATCCTACCCAATTTGGCTTTGTCAAGGGCAGATCCTGCCTCTTGAACTTGGTCGACTTTTTCGAAACAGTCACTAAGGCCATTGATGAGGGTAAGGCAGTTCACACAGCCTACCTTGACCTAGCAAAAGCGTTCGACACAATACCCCACTCGGGCATCATAGAAAAGCTCACCAGCTTAGATGTAAACCCATATGTCACAAGATGGGTTGCAAACTGGCTCAAGGACAGAACACACAGGGTTAGAGTTGCTGGTGCCATGGCAGACTAAGCCGGTCACGAGCGGTGTCCCACAGGGCTCAGTCCTGGGCCCCCTCTTGTTCAGCATTTATTTTTCTGAAGTGCAGGCAAACATAGGGGATTGTGGCTGACAAAATTTGCAGATGACTGCAAACTGGGCACTATAATTGACACTCCATCAGACACAGACATCCTCCAGAGAGGTCTCAGAAATGGATAACTGGTGCCAGAGCCATGGCCTTAAGCTAAATGCCAAAAAATGTATAGTCATACCCTTTGGGAAAAACAAGGTAACCCCTAATTACACCACATAGGTGGTAATCCATTAAACACGGAAGAAGTTATCAGGGACCTGGGGACCCAAGTTGACAGTAACCTCTCTTTTGACACTCACATTGCCAAAGTGGTTAGGAAGACCTTCTACATTGCCCACCTGATCATGAAGGGATTCACATCCAGATCAGGAGAGGTCATTATACCCCTGTACTCTTCACTTATCAGACCAATGATTGAGTACAACGCCCCATTTGGAATGTACCTTACCCGACACCTGCAGCAGTTGGAAAGACCCCAAAAGTTCCTCACCAAAAGGATAAAGGGGCTCAAACATATGTCATACGATGCCCGACTGAAGAAACTCCAGCTCTATTCAGTCGCATACCATCTGCTCAGAGGTGATCTGTGTCTGACAAATAAGGCCATGTCCAACCCGGAATTAATGGACATGCTCCACCTCAAAAAATCCAAATCCACCAGAGCCACGAGAGCAAGAGACTTAAACCTCAACACGGATATAAATAGGACGTGCTGGAGGGACAGATTCATCACCCAGAGACTCCCTACACTATGGAACAGAATCCCAGTCCATGTGAGGCAGAGCCCCTCACTGACTCTGTTCAAGAGAAATCTTGACGAGTGGATGGGAGATCGTAGGTTTACCCCGAGAATCATCTCTGTGTCACTGCTGGACAGAGACACAGCAAACTAATGGGTATAGTATTCTCATCCTAAGGGGTGGTGAAAGCCACACACACTCTGGCTAGGCTTATAAATGCCCTAGGGCAGATAGCCTAGTATGAACCTATGAACCTATATATCTAAGAGGATATCTTATTCAGGTATATAGGGCATTTAGTGACAACTACCTCTGGGAATGTTTGTGGTTAACAAAAAGTACTAGAGAATCATCAGACAACCTATGTAGAAAGTTCTATCGGAATGAGAAGTCTACTAATTGGTTCTCTGACAGAGTAGCTGATGTATGGAACACACTACCAAATTACATTAAAGCAAACATTAATTTAGATATTTTTAAGAATAGCCTGGATACTTACTATGGAAACAAGTGTTTTGGTATATTGACAAGCTAGAAGAGCATTAATGCCCATGCTTGAAATATTTGTATGTGTGCATTTGAACCTTTTCTGTAATGTGATTTCTTGTAATGTTTTTCTCAACTGAATGACTTGTTTTTGAAATTGATCACTGTAATTTTTGCTCGTTAAACTATCATGTATACTTTATTGTATGTAATTGAAGCTTTTCTCCTCGGCTCTCCACTGAAAATGGGCTCCTGGCGCAGATGAACCAACCTGGTTAACAAATGTTAATAAATAAATAAATAAATGTTCTGCTGTTATGGGTTGGTAGTAAGCTTTTGACTATGGGGCTGTAGTTTAATGAAATCTAGTGTTCCAACTGTTTAATGCCATAGAGTGCCAATACAAACAAATTAGGAAAAAATAAGTTTTGGGCTTATGTCTCTCTGCTGACAAATGTGACTCATACTTCTTAACCTTTTAGTCCAAGAAATCTGAGAAAGCCTGCCATAATGGTGGAAGAAAGGCTCAAAAATAAGGACAGATTTTATATGTTGCTTTTATAAACTTGCTAGAATAACAGAACTTGTCTTAGTGTGCATTTTTCTTAAGGATATGAAGTGTGAAACTCACGTATGTCATAATTTAGTTACTTCACTCTTCAGATTATCCCTGTGAGTTGCCAAAAAAACACAGATTTGATGAGGAACAGGCCAAAAACATAAGGGAAAAATCCGGACAGTTGAGAGGTGTCATATGACCAGCAGTCTTACATCAATATTAGAAACTTAATTACTGACCAGAGTAGCACAGTAAGAGTAAAAAAAAAAAAAAATACTGTGGTATTTGGTACTGGTGTGTACCAGTCAATGATATGGTGCCTCACAATTTCTGAGTGTGAGATGTAAGGATAACAAAGGGTCTAATAATACTTAGATAGGTGGACTATCCTTTTGTGTTCCATGGTTGTGTTAATCTTCTCTCTGAACTGGTCTTCAACAAATTATAACCAGTCAGTTCCAGACTCCACTGCTCAGAGAGAGATGTATGCTCCCAGTGACAAATGCTATGATATTCTGTCATCTCTGCTTAAGTGACTGTGCTTGTTTACCTGTGACCTCATTTATTTATTCCACTCAGAAAATCTGGACTTTGAAACTTGCCATCACTGGCAGAAAATTCCTGCAACACATGATCTTTTTAGTTTTGATATGAAAACACCAAAAATAAAGTTCTCATAAGCCAATCCAAAAATAAAACTCCGTGTATACAGACCTCAGTACTTTATTAAACAACTATTGTTAAAACACAATTACAGATCTAGCGCTTTCATCTGCCGAATGCAGACTTCTTCAGAATAAAGAATATGTGGTGCCAGTGATTTATATACCATTTGAAACAATTAATTAATCCATTAATTGCACAAGTTCATTTAAAATTTAAAGCTATACACATTGTTTTCCATAATATATTCCCTTTATCTAATGCAATTTTAACAATCAACCGCAGACTCCCTTAGGGACTTATAATATTGATGACCGATCTGGTTAAAGTGCTTCAGTGCCTTTTGTGTTATAATTAGCATTTGTTTTTATACACAATAGTTAAAAAATGCCTATGTTGTTAAATAAAATAACCACATATATATATTATACATAAAATTATACATAAAATTACATTACTGAAATGTTGTGTTATAACTTGTTAACTGATTGTTGGTTATATTGTAAATAAATAAATAAATAATTAACTAGTGAAATAAATAATTAAATAAATACAGAAGTGAATGTAAAATATTATTGACTTGTAAAAATATGTTATATTCTAAAAAAGTGTATATGTCTTTGTTAAAAACTATTGTTAAAAACTGTTGTCATATTTATGTTATTAAAAAACTATTTTAAAACAATTTAATATTTGTCACAAATAAACATACCATCTTGGATGTTTCGAACAATTGTTGTGTTGACCCCATTCAAAAAATCTCAAAGTGTGTTTGTAGGTTATGTTGACACTTGTAACTATGCTTTTTGTTTGAAAATATATTAATGTGCTATATATTCAAACTCAAACTGTTGTTTATACACTATAGGCTTTTTCCACTAGTATAGCCTTAATGTTTGTGTATTCATTAAGCCCGGGGGGCATGTTTGCTTTTAACCTCAGCTGCCACCTAATTTCTTTTTGAAGCAAGTGATTTTTAATGTCGCCTCCCCTTGGGTCAGGTTTAACATGTTCCAAAATCCCAAACTTGAAATCAGTAAAACCTACACAATCCACAGAATGTTTAAATAAGGCACTAGTCTCCTTTCTCTTGTTGATGTTATAAATATGTTCATATATTCTTTCTCTGAGGGACCTCTCGGTCTTCCCCACATAGAAAGCGGAACATGTGGAACATGTAGCTAAATACACCAACATCTTGCTTCTACAGTTGCCCTTACAAAAGGCAATTCTGCTTTTTAAGCCATTTTCCAACTTTAATTCCACAATTGGATTGATGTACATGCATTGTCGACATCTACCACATCTTTTAGTACCTTCTTTGGAGTCATGTTTAATATTTTCCATTTCAAAAAATCTTTTAAAATTAGTGGCTGTCTTGTATATAATTCTTGGTTTTTTTCCAACTATCTGGTATATCTCTTTATTGGTTTTAAAAATAGACCAATTATTTTTGATAATATTAATAAAATGGTCAGAAAATCCATTATATTCCACAATACAGGCACTCATATAATCCTCAGAATTGTCCGCCTTTTTCTCATTGGGAATAAATTTGTTACCTAAAAGAGGTTTGTGTTTTGTACCCCATCCTTTATATACTTGTTCCAGAATCTCACCAACTACCTGTTTGGGATAACCCCTTTCCAAGAATTTTTCCATTAAAAAGGAAAATTCTTTTTGTAAATCCTGATGTTGGGACGTCATTCTGGCAATTCTAACAGCCTGCCCTTTAATAATGCTTTTCTTTTGGTGTAGGGGGTGCTGGCTGTTAAAATGTAAATAACTGTTGCACCATGTGTTTTTGCAAAAAATATTTGATTTAAAACCAGAAGTCCCCTTACTCAAGGTTATATCAAGATAATTTATAACCTTGTTGTCAATTTCATGGGTAAAGGACAGGAAGGAAGTAGTTTGGTTGATGTATGTCATGAATTCTTTTAGGTCCTCTGTGATGTCTTCCTCCCATAATATAAAAATATCATCCAGGAAACGAAGATATATTTTTATATTTTTCTGATAAGGACTCTTAAAAATAAACTCTTCTTCCCATTCTAGAAGGACCAGATTTGCATATATGGGGGCACAAGCTGCCCCCATAGCCACACCTGTGATCTGCTTGTAATATTCCCCTTGGAAGGTAATGAAATTGTTGTCTAAGACTATTTCAGTCAATTCCAACAACAATTTTTTCCTATCAAGGTTTAATGTAGAATGTTTATGAACACAATTTTCGAAAAGCTCAAACCCATGTTTCCTGGGTATGCAAGTGAATAGTTCTTTAACATCAATGGTCACCATTTTAACCGTCTCTGACCATAATTCGTTTGTTATTTTGCCTAAGAAATCCCAGGAATCTTGCACTAAATGTGTCTGTGTTCTGACAATGTCTTTTAATTGCTGGTCAATAAACACTGACAAAGGTTGGGTTTTAGACTTTTTTGCTGAAACTATTGGACGGAAGGGTGGTCTTAAAATATTTTTGTGTATCTTCGGTATTGCAAATATTTGTGGTATATAGGGTGAGTTTGTTTCAAGAAATTAAATGTGTCCCTTCCAATTCTATTCTCAATAAAATATTCTTCCAGCCAACTATCTATTCTTCCATATGCTATTTGTATTTCGTTCATCGACACAGTGGTATAGGTTGTTTGATCCATCAGTATGTCTGTTAAAACATTGTTATATGCTTCTTGATGAAAAATAACCATTCCCCCACCCTTGTCTGGTTGCATAAATCTAAGATTATTCTCTTTTCTTAGTTGTTCAAACAGAGTAAACTCTCTTTCATTTAAATTCTTGGTTTTATTCAACCTTTTAGTTGGCTCGAATGTATCGTAAATGTCATTCATCACTATACACTCAAAAGCCCCAATCACAGGGTGTAATGGGGGGTTGTAAATACTGCTTCTCCTTAGTACTTCTATGTGTTCACCAAATGAAGTAACTGGGGTGTTAACAGTATTGTGCTGTTTACAAGCAAACTGCAAGTTTAATTTTCGTAGGAATATTTTTAATTCCAGCAGTGTATTTACCAAATCCCCATGTGTGGTCTTAACAAATTTAAACCCCTTGGAAAATAAATCAAAATGTTCTTTTTCCACTTTTAAATTGGTATAGTTGTGTATTTTATAACCTCTATATGTTTGTGTAATACCATTTCCTTCAAGAACTATTTCTTCTATCTCCCCCTCCTCCCTCTGGTCCTCCATACAAAATCCGTCCCATTGGTTAATTCCTGTGGCCCTGGATCCGAGGGGTTTCTTTGTTTGTTTGCTATTCTTTCGGATCTGCGGGGACCTAAAAAATTTTCAGTTTCCTCATGAAAAGAATCCAACTCATCCATGTGTCTATTCCTAGTTTGAAACCCTTCCTCAAAATCCTGAAATTCTACCCTTTTGTTACCTCCTGTATTCTTGTTGTACCCATTTACAGGCCTATTAATGTGGTTGCCCTGGTCCTTCCTGCCTTTTTGAAATGGTAAGGGATAACTATTTCCTTTCTTATACTGTGCTTTGTCCCTAGATAGTTTACCTTGTTTCCTTATATATACTTTACCTATCTTAACTTCAACTCTCTTTAAAATGTTTTTGTATAAATTGTCATATTCTTCAAATAACAAGTCATTAATTATCTCTTTCTGACATTCATTCACTTCATTATAAAGTTTCTTTAATTTCACTTCATTGTACTTAATCAGCTTAGACATTAAAGTAAAACCACAGTCATCAAAAAACGCTTGCAAATCATTTAAAACGTTCTCATTGTATTGAATACCAAAAGGGTATTTATAAAACCTAAGTCCTTGCGGGACTATTTTACATATCAAACATTGATGTAAATAGTTGTTGTCAATCTCTAAGCATTTATATTTATACAATGTTTTTTCAAAGAGAAATAATTTGTCTCTCAGCGACATTTC